>NW_019176922.1:6279-162615 GCF_002260705.1 Seriola dumerili | reverse complement strand
AGAGGTTAGAAGCAGTGCTACTTCTTCAGGGCAGTCTGGACACTACAGTGACTCGGTATTGGAAAGTGACTTGACATGCTGGAGCTAACTGGTTAGCAGTGATAGTAATAGAGCAAAACAAGGGAGTTGCTTCCCACTGTGTGAGACAGACAGAAGTTTGATGCTGAACTCTTAATGCTCTCAATGCTAATGTTGGCTATGTAGCAACAGCAAAATGTACAAATAGCTCCTTTAGCAACTGCTTAGTTAAAATGAGCATACACATAAGCTTTACTAAAAATGTTTTGAGGTTGCGTTTAAATGAGTACGAGGTCTCGTGTCCACAGGAAGACTTTGGAGCATAAAACTTAAAGGCAGTTTAACCAAACTTTGAACAGCAAACAGACCAGTACCAGATGACCTAAGAGCTCTGGACAGCTCATAACTTTTAAACATGTTTAACCACACATATCTAAGCTATTCTCAGCATATAATTGCTTGCAAATTTATTTGTATTTAACATACTGCGACTCTGACTCTAAGCATTCTGTAAACATATGTTATTAAGTAATGATTTTACCAACCCTGTCCTATGACTGCTATCTTCCAGACGCTCACCTACATCTTCGGTGACATGCTGAACTCGGTGGGAGCTGCTGGGAAAGTGTTTGAGTACCTGGACCGGAAACCACAAATCAGCACAGAGGGGAAGCTCCAACCTGATCAGTTGAGAGGACGCGTCAACTTCCACTGTCTCAACTTTGCCTATCCTGCANAACAGCAAACAGACCAGTACCAGATGACCTAAGAGCTCTGGACAGCTCATAACTTTTAAACATGTTTAACCACACATATCTAAGCTATTCTCAGCATATAATTGCTTGCAAATTTATTTGTATTTAACATACTGCGACTCTGACTCTAAGCATTCTGTAAACATATGTTATTAAGTAATGACTTTACCAACCCTGTCCTATGACTGCTATCTTCCAGACGCTCACCTACATCTTCGGTGACATGCTGAACTCGGTGGGGGCTGCTGGGAAAGTGTTTGAGTACCTGGACCGGAAACCACAAGTCAGCACAGAGGGGAAGCTCCAACCTGATCAGCTGAGAGGATGCGTCACCTTCCACCGTCTCAACTTTGCCTATCCTGCGAACCCCAACAAAACAGTGCTGAAGGTGAGATCTCAACACCAGGTAGATTTCAGTTCAGACAGTTCATTAAATAAAGTGAAATAAATAAGGGAAAAAAACACTTTGAAACTAGAAAGTCACTAGTATTAAGTATTTAAAGTATTTAAGTTTCCTAAAAATGTATGTAAAGTAAACTATGGATCCATTACAACGACGCAAACTCAATATCAACAATGTTCAGTGTGTTAAATTTTTCTCCTGGTTTCCTCTGGATAAATGTGAAATATTCCAGTTGCACTGTGTTATTACAAACATTGTACTCTCCTTCATTCAGGATTTCTCTTTGGAGCTGAAGCCGGGTCAGATGACGGCGCTGGTGGGTCCGTCTGGAGAAGGAAAAAGCACCTGTGTGAGTCTGCTGCAGCGATTCTACGAGCCGCAGGATGGACGAATCCTATTGGACAATGAACCACTGAAGTCCTATGACCACCGTTACCTCCACAAGAAGGTCATTACTCATTGGTGCTTTTTCTCATGGAGATAGAGCTCCTGTCTTTAAGAATTTGTGTTTTCATTGTTTTATATTTTCAAATACAACATCAGCATTCAACAACTTTACAAGAACCCTGTTCTGAAAGACGCAGAGAGCGCTAAGCAGTCGTCCAATAGCGCCCACAAAGCCCCGTATTTCCTTCCAAAATTAGTGTTGAGTGTTTGGATCATCAAGAATCAGCAGAGATTAAATTTTAGCATTTGGCAGGTGCCACAACAAAATTAAATAAAATCACATTCAAACTTTTGAGAAATTTTGAGAAAAGAAAGAACTTAGTGTAAATTTTACTTTTTAAAACGTTATTGTTATTCATTCAGTCAAGCTGATGAGCGTGTGTTTAACAGGTCGCAGTGGTGAGCCAGGATCCCGTTCTCTTCTCTGGCTCCATCAGAGACAACATCGCCTACGGGCTTGCTGACTGCTCCTTGGATGAGATCCAGGAGGCGGCACGCAAAGCCAACGCCCATGACTTCATCAAGCAGCTGGAGAAAGGCTACGATACGGGTAAACTGTTCTAACTGCCCCTCGTGCTGTTTAACTTTGAACTTTTGTCAACTTTTTATTTGTTTTCTTTAAACCCAATTTTAATCAACATCATTATTTCAGATCAATGCTGTTTGTGCATAATAAAGGCTAAATATACAAACAGTTTTGGGGCTTTATACTAGTTATTATACTAGTATTTGAGTTTTAAAATCCCTATGTTTGGTTGTTTTTTCAATTTTGAACCTTTAATATCAGTCTGTTCTGATTTTATAATATTGTCCATTTCTCAGAGGTGGGTGAGGGAGGCGGCCAGTTATCCAAGAGCGAGAAGCAGCGGATCGCCGTTGCTCGAGCTCTGGTCAGACAGCCGAGCGTCCTCATCCTGGACGAAATAACCAGCTCTCTGGACACTGAGAGTGAAAACAAGGTAGAGTATGTCACAACTTCTATCACTGTGGTGTCCAGTCACGCGCCTCCCAGGCCAGAAGCCTCTAGGTTTCTAATTCCTAGCAGGATGATAAGACACGATTGACAGAAATCACATTCTCGTATGTTTTAAGTGCTCAGAGTTGAAAAAAAAAACAGCTAAACTTTCAACAAAAAATGTAATTTGCCTCAAAAAAATTCAGATCCATGTGTTTATGTGTCCAACCAGCTCTAAACTATTTACATGTCATCACTGATAGTGTACGACACAGGCCTACAGGTGGGATTGTTGCACTGCAGAATGTGCAGCATAAGGTAAAGTGGGTCTGTGAGACATGTGGGTCAAGTGTCTTTCAGGTCTCAGTGGAAAAGGAAACTTAGTCATAACAAACAATCTTGAAGGAATGTCGTCTAATCCATGGGACACAGTTAGCATGTTTTTTGGTCTCAGTTGATTGAACATGCATGTCCTGTGTGCTCACTGAGAAAAAAACAATCATACTGATTCTCAATAAATATCTATTATCTATAACTTTCCCTGATCAGTACTACAGTTAAGATGTTTTTGAATGTAGTTTCTGAAGTGCAAAACTGCACAGCATTATGTAATATGTTGTTTTTATTTTTTTTATTCTTTTACACATCCCCTCATTGTACCAATAAAACAATCGAACCGTTTCCTCCGACATCCTGTAGAAACAGAGACATACCATGTGGACCCCTAATTATGAAATAATAAATACTTCTGTCATCGCCTGTGCACAGGTCCAGCAGGCGCTGGCCAGTTGTCCCAACCAGACCCTTCTGGTGATCGCCCACAGGCTGAAGACCATAGAGAGGGCGGATCAGATCGTTGTGATCAGTGGTGGCAAAGTTGAGGAGCGAGGGACTCACCGGGAGCTGATGGACATGAAGGGGAGCTACTACAAACTGGTAGAGAAGCGCTTCACTGAGGGAAACTCGCCGCAGTGACAGACTACTGTCACTGTGCGCATGATGTAGCTCGACGTGTGTTGTGACAGAGCTGCTTGTGTTTGACAGCAGGACCAGCAGCAGCTGACCTGATGCAGGAATTGATGTAAATATTAAAATTCAGACTGTTTTGTATAAATAGTGAAAATTAATTCTCATTTTTTTTTAGAAGTTCTCTGTATTTAAAAAAAAGCACCTTCACAACTCTGTCAGTAGTATTTATAGTATTATTTTGTATTATTGATTAATCAAATTAAATGTATGAGTGAATTTGAATGTAAATTTTCCATTTCGTGTTCTTGTATTTGGTAAATGTGAATAAAAGTTTGACATGACACCCTCAGCCGACATCATAAACGTTCATTTATGATCAGAGTGGCCAAAGGTTTGCTTTATATCACTGTCCCGAATAAAACATTGATCAACAGTATCATAACATTTTGGATCATAGTCAGTCGTCATCGTCACGTGACTCCTGCCGGCACATCAGTCAAACTTTACCTGAATGTGTCCTTTGTATTTTTCATGCCTCGTGACGCATATTTATAAAGTCCTTTCACCAAATACATTCACACATAAAAGTTAAAAAGTGAATAAACGTGGAGAATGAGGGCTTCAGCCAACGTGCAATCAGACTTGTTTGACACAGTGTAAGAAAGTAGATGGGATGGTCAGGGAAGCCTTTTCTAAACACCACTACACTGATGCAGAGAAAAAATACTGCTCCAAAATCCAGAGTACAGAGCTCTGTGGTACTATGAGATGAAAGGAAGAGAAACAATTAAAAACACGACTGAAATGAAACGGTTCAAGTGTTGCTGAGAATGGCGATTATGAATGAGTTAAACTGGTTAGTCGTCTGAGGCGTTTTGGTTTATCTGATCACATATCACAGCCTGTTGTGTCCATTGTATTTCTGGTTATAAGCCACCTGACTGCATTTTGATGCAGTGCACTAAAACACAGCCGGGGTTGGGTTTTATTGTCTGAGCTGACCTGGAAAGTCCCTGGCAACCAACAATGTTTTTTTTTTTTTTCCCTCTCTGGCTGTGAGGCTTTTTGGAAAGTTGCCTGGTGACGTACCACAAACACCGAAGGTGCAGTGAAGTGATGTGACTCTGTCAAAACACCAACCCCCTCTATCGGCGCAGATCGGGCTCAGTTTAGGCAACACATTGTCGCCCATTTTGTCAAGACTTCTGGGCATCCACAAAATGGCGGTTAAAGTCAGGTGCCTCAGGCGGGTCAGACGTGTGTTTCTCCTGGAGAAAGTAGGAGTAGAAGTATCGTAATTCACACACGTTACACTCAAACGGCTTCGTGTGTTGTTTTTCAAGACATTTTAAACACGTCAAGTTCATGTCTCTACATAACCTTTGCTTGCACAGCCCACAGTGCTATTTGGATCGTACGGCACATGTTGCTGCTAGTATCCAAATGTCCCCTAACTTCAGATGAACTTAAGTTTCACGTTTTAACGTTAACCGAAGGAGCACGTGCTCCTCTGTGGGTGGGAACATCTTCTGTTTCCTGTTGGTGCTTATTAAAACCTTTTTTTTTTGAAACCCCCCTGGATGAACTGATAAAATATTTGGTGCTATTTGTCTTTGTTCTTAAAAACCTGAAGACATGAAGTTCACATCAGGCAAAGTGACTCATCGGTAAAAAGAAATGGCTGTTTCCCATCAGCAGTTGTGTGTGTGTGTGTGTTAGGAAGGCGGTAGGGTTGAACGCGGAGATGCAAAGCAGCAGCCATCTTAGGCTAAACCTGAGCACAAAATGTCCGACAGGGTGAACAGACGACGTGGGGTGAGGTGAGGTGGGGGTGGTGGGGGGGATTGGGGCAAATAAGAGATGATGAAGTGAACCTGTGGCTTTTATGTATCACCGTGATGTAACAGAAGGGAGTCGTCCTCAAAACCTATAAGTGTGCAGCTTTACACGCTGTACATGTGTTTGTGTCTTTGTTTGTGTGTGTGCCGAGAACTGTTTGCATAACCAGTTCTGCAACGTACCATCTCACCAGGCTGGCGAGCTGGAATGCCCCTTCTCCTTTCATCTTTCACTTTCTTTCTTAACTGTGTCGCGTGCAAAACAGCAGCCTGACTCATCTGCACCACAGCCCAGCCCAGCCCAAGCTCCTGTGACTGAAAGTCTTTTGGTTTTGATGCTTACATAGCTTTTGGGTTTTTTTTGGCTGATTTCTTTCTTTTTTTTTCAGCAGTTGTTTCTGTGCCGTGTTTGATATGATACACCAGCATCTGCCACACAGCTTGTCACATGAAACCCTGAGACACTGAGGCACGAGTGGCTGCTGACAGAGACTTTTGCAGTAAATTTGTTTCCTTTCAATCGATCTTTTCCTTCTATCAGGCCTTAATAGATTATTTCAAACTAATGCGGAGGGGTCAGGCATCCTGCAGATGTTAATTCCACTCTACAGAGGATTATTGTAACTGTACAGATCCTGCTTGTTCCAGAAACTAACTGAGTCACTACAGAAAGAGAAAGAGTCGGTAGCTTCACTGTAACATAAATCTCGCTTCTCTTCTCCTCTCTGAACTAAAAGCAATAGATGAACTGATGCAGCATAAAGCAGAACAAAGATGACACAGCTGGAGCTTCTCCTCACATCATCACATTTTGTTTGACAGACATTTGGAAACTGAGTGGATAGAATAGAGTAGAATAGAAAGGGAAACATACTGTATTATAAAGCCTGAAGAAAAAAACCACAACAAAAAACATGTGCAAATGTTGATTTTGGAAAATAAAGTGATTCTGATAAGTCACATGATACTATACTGTTTTATTTGAGGTAATAGAAACCACAGACCTCCACTGTGCAGTCACACTTGTATTGTTTTATAGTCAGGTAAAGTCCCAGTTACACTGTGAATCCCCTGACTTCCCCTGGGGGAGTGTGGCACTGGCACCATCTAATACAGCAGAGGACGACCTCTGAGGCATCAAGCAGTTAATGTGTGATTCCCCCCAAAAACACACTTCCAATCGAACACACACCGCATGATCAGTGGAGGGAAATACCGGCTCATGAACAAGCAAAATCATGGAGGGCTGATCTGATGTCTGTTTTTGAGTTGAGAGAACAAAAACTGTGTGAACAGGAACTGATCTCCTGTCAGCTCTAAAAACACAAAACAAAAAAAACCCACAACAACCCTGAACTGTGATAAAGCCTTAAAGGGCGGTGCAACAGCACCCCAGTTGGTTGTAATGGGCACTTTTACCAGCAACCATGTGATTTCCTGGAAGCTGTCAGCCTGGCAGTTTGGTAAAAAAAAAAAGAAAAGTTTAGGGGATTCTCAGAAGTCTCAGCAAAGGCTGGAATCATTGCTCTTGACTGACATCTAGTGAGAGAAAGCAGAACAACAGTGCTGAAGATGACCCCTGACACTAACCACAGTGGGTAGAGAAGTGGGTAGAGAAGTGGGTAGAGAGGTGGTTATCGGCGGTGTTGTTATGTAGCGGTGTATTCACCGCTTTGACCAGTAAAGGTTTTTTTTGTTCCAGGAGCTCTCGTGATGTGCGTACGTCGACAGGAAACCGCTGTCATATAGCCGAAGAGATGTGACACCTACAAGGCCACGTGAGTGCACAGCAGAACCCACTGAAAACAGAGCTGACACACCGACAAAGAGTTCAATTACACTGATTTATTTGTGATTGCACGAGTCCCCGGACATGTTGCATAAGATCTGCATACTGTATATTAGCAGAAGGTTTGAAATACAAAGACTTCATCGTCCTGGTTGCAGACTTTTCAACAGGGAAAGAAAACTGGAAGCAGGTGAATTTCAGTTACAGTCTCTCTCACTACAAACTTGCACTTTTCCCACAAATAGACCGTTTAACAGTGACTCAGAGGTTACTCCAGGTCAGCCAGAGTCTCATGATGTCAGGAGCTTCCAGCAGCATGGAGGGAGGGCGACATCATTCACTTAAAATAGAGTTGTGATGAAGAGCGTTAGGAAGAGCGACAGCACCCCAAGTGCTTATCTGAGGCATTTTCACCATTTTCACTGTAACGCCTCAGTCTGCTGAACCAGTTGCTGTAAGTCCTGACAAAAAATAGAAATGATAGACCTCGACTGCCCCCAAGTGGGATGAAATAAGAAATGAATATAATGCATGAAATGTTCAGACATGTTGTTCCGACTCATTCATCATCACAATCATACTATTTTCTCAAAGGCAAGTAACCCACTTCTATTTGAAATCGTACCTGCAGACAGATTCATACACAACGGGGCGACAGTGGCTCAGGAAAGTCGAGCAGGTCGGTTGGTAAAGTTGTTCTAATGGTTTGGCCATCAGTGTGTGATTGTGAGTGTGTGTGTCTCAATGGGAGAATGAAAGGCAAATGTAAAACACTTTGGATAAAACTGTTACATAAATGTAGTCCATATTGGGAAATGTAATGATGCATCAGACATCTGAAATATGTCTGTTGCATGTAACACATGGAACCTGAAGTTGCGACAGTAACTCACGTCTGACGAGAAGGACGGGAGATATAATCCAGTTAAAACAGTTACTTTGTGTCACACACTACTTATCATTAAATTATCTCTAAGCTATATTCAGTACTTCAAGATTTAAAGGGGGAACACACCTTGGAAGAGGGCAGTCTCATAGTAACAGAGGAAGAATGGGACAGGATCTGCAAACAGCGATGGCAGATAACAAGCTCTCCCTCCTGGAGAATCTTTAGCTGGAAAAATATGATTCGTTTCTTCAGTACCCCAGCTCAAAAGTGTAAATACTCTGACAGAATTTTGGAGAAATATACACGGCATCCTAGAGGTAGTTTTCGGGTTGAAAATTAATTTTGATTTCAAAATATTGTATCTTTGTGATCTGGAGGGGGGGGGGGGGGGGCTGTGGGGGGGTGTCTGATGAGAGGGTTGTTGGTTGCAGGTAAAAAGGCTTTGACTAGAAAATGGCTTAAGAAGGATACACCAACTGTAAATGAATGGATTGACTTGGTGCACAATATATCTATACTATGGAAAGAATCACATTGGCACTAAGAACTCAAATGGACTCCTTTAACGAGAACTGGTTTGCTCAGCTGTCGTATGTGTCAACAGTAAGGCCTGATTTTGTAAAGGACCTCAATATACCAAGGGCTTTTATACTTTTCTTACTTGTGCAGAACAAACGAGGACAATCAATGAAGCAGATATTCTTTTGTACAAAGACATAACTTTTGTTACTTTAAGGATGTAACCTCCCCTGGCTCCGTTCTGTTTCGTTGTGTGTCACAACTGTCACAGGGTTTGAGGGGTTTGGCTGGACCCAAATGCAGCCAACACATGGGAGACGGTGCAGACAGGTTTATTAAACAAGAAGCTTACACACAACACTGGTGAAGCACAGGGAAACACATGAACTCAAAACAGGAGACAGGAACAGGAAACATGAACAGATCCAGGACAAAGCAGACGTGAACAGACTGAGGACAACCACACATGAACAGCTTTTTCAACCAACCACACATGAACAGCTTTTTCAACCAACCAGACATGAACAGCTTTTTCAACCAACCAGACATGAACAGGCACGTGAACCGACAAGGACAAACCCAGAAATCGACAGCGAGACAACAGAGACAAACTGACACAGACAAAGGGGAGCACAAAGACTATATAGACAAGGGAGGCAAGGGTGATTGAACACAGGTGAAACACATTAGGGCGGGGCAGACAATCACCACACAGAAAACAGGACCAAGACAGGAAGCAAAAACACTGAGACACACAAGGAAACCAATTACAAAATAAAACAGGAAGTGAAAAAAGTCCAAACAAAACTAACAAAAGGTGTCTGCCATAGCAAACCATGACAGTTGTGTGTTTTGTTTGAGAGTGTGAATTAAGCCTGTTGGGCTGCCTCGTAAAAGTGTGTGTTTTAAATGTCAAGAAAACCAACAAAAAGAAAAATTACAAAAAAACCTTGTGACTTTGTGTCACACTGTAGAAGAACTTTGTGCCTCTGCGCCTCATGCAACCTGAACTCACTCAAAGAGAGCATCAGCAATCAACATTCAACACACATGCACTTGTTTTTTGTACATTTTCTAGATGACCTATGTCTTATACAATGACTAGAAAGTACGAGCTATGAATTGTGTGGCTCTTAAATGCATGTGTGCGTTAAGTTACAAATTCAAACCCATATTTGAAATGTTCTGATCGTCCTCTGCGTCATTTGATGCACTTATTTTATATGTCAAATTTCAACATGTATGGTATCTCTGGAAACTTTGGGATCATCACTAAGATATATAACGCAGCTCTGTGGATTTGAACAGAGGTTGGTTGCACAGCATGTGTTTGTAATAACTGACTCACTGCCGGCTCAAGAAGGTTCAGCAGAAAATGGCATTTCTTTAACAAAATCATACACACACACACACACACACACACACACCATCTGAATGACTCTTTCAAGGCAGCAACAACACACTGATGAACTTAACACAAAACACTGCTGTCTTTACAACTTTGTATATCTTTACAATTTTGTCATTCAGGCTTCACACAACACAGACATAGAAAACATCCAGACAACAGGTCATTTCCCCAGAACAGGTTTCTACAGAACAGTAGAATTTACAGGTAACGGGAGACGTACTCACTGACCTGTGACTATGGTGGAAAGTAACTCTGATGTACAGTTTTTCACGATTGCTTACAGACTAAAATTCTAAATAATACACAGATCTTCAAACACAAAGAGCAAAATGTCAGCCCGCAGTTGCACAAGTATACGCACATTCTCGGCCTCAGACTTTTTGCAAAACACCAAACACACTTCTCTCAGTCAGACACTTCATTCAAAACCGAAAGCCTTTGTGTGTTAATTGTTAAACACTGCCACTAAAACGCCACGAGCGATCACCTGGACTCAGAACGCGCATGTGAAGACACATGTAACCAATCAGATCACACAGAAATCACAGCTCGATCACCATAAATACGAGTCAGGTTTGCTCTTCGGTGCGCACAACAATGGAGGACAAATTTGGAGAAAGAAATAGAGAGGGGAAAGAGGCAGACCAGAAAGAGGAAGAGGTGAAGGAGGAGGAGGAGACAGAGGAGACAGAGGACAGGGAGTGGCGACATGATGAGTCAGAGGAAATAGGACAATTCATACAGATGAGATCAGAGACAGGACAGACAGTAACTGAAATACTGTACAGGCCTGCTGTATTTTACAGTACAGTATGTTCACGTCATCTTCAGTTCACTACTGAGAACAAAGAGATTTTCTTTCCCCATTGCATTTGTGTTCATATATTTCCAGCATGCTACAAATGAGAAATGTCAAAAACAGTAGAAAAGTAGAAATGTGAAAACTGTTTTAGATTGAGCGCAGCTGTGTGCAGCTGGCGGTGGAAGGAGCTACATGTTCGGTGTTTGTGTGTAAAGTATCGTTTTTAGAAGAGTTTATGTAGTTTCTGATGCAGTGCTTGCTTTTGCAAGAGATGTAAGATGATTTGTATTTTGTGTATATGGTTTTGGTTTGTGTGTGTGGAGCTTTGACAAACGGGGCCCTAGTTTCAGGAACTGTGGTTTTGCAATAGCAAAGAACTGTAACACAAAACACTGCTGTCTTTACAACTTTGTTTTTGGTTTTTGTCTGTCGACACAGAAGTAGAAAATATTCAGACAACAGCTCATTTCACCAGAACAGGTTTCTACAGAACAGTAGAATTTACAGGTAACAGGAAACGTACTCGCTGACCTGTGAATATGATGGAAAGTAACTTCACACAGGGACGGGGCTGGGGGTGCGGTTGTGACAGATACCCCCCACAGACACCACCCTCAGAATGGGGGCGCTAGTGCGGGTCACATGCTGCTTTGTCTGAATGTATACACTGGCAACACCACACCATGTGCTGCCATTACTGTATCACTCTGCAGTTCAGTGATACTTGCACATACTCATAGAGCAGGTCTTTGACTCTAACACTGTTCCTCTCACATGGAACCTGTGCAGCTGCTTCATCGTAAGGTGTCGTTGACTCAATGTGTGGCAGAGAGCCGACGTACTGAAAGCTTCAGTCTAGAAAGTTGAAGACCTGCTCTCCAGTCTCAATGTCCATATTATGGATGTTACTCTGTAGTGAGTCTCTGCCCAGCCGCCCTCAGTGTCAGGCCACGATGCTTGACATGGTCCGCCAGAGTGGCCCTGATGTCTTCTTGAAATATGTGTCTGTCTATTGGCTGGTCTCTGTTCCGGCCTTCGTCCTCCACCTCCTCTCTTTCTCTTCCTCTTCTTCTCGCTCTCACTACTTCTCAAGGATCTCACAAAAGCTCACCTGAGGTCTCTCTGTAGCACCGACGCTCAGGCTGAGTCTACATAAAATGTTTTCAGGTGTGTATGTGGGTGGTGCAAAACTCAGGTGTGTTTTGCAGTTTGAAAAAGAAAGTGTTTTCCCAGTGACTGTAAGATTTAAGTGTCTGATGTAAGAAAAAGTGTGTTGTGTTTTTGCAAGTGTGTGTTGTAGAATTGAAAACAAAATGTGAAATAGAAAATGTGTTTGTACTTTTGCTTCCTGTCTTTAAGGCATGGTTTCAAAAGTTAAGGTTTTGATGCTTTGGTCTAAGCGTTCACTTTTAGTGTGTAAGCAATCGCAAAAAAACTGTAAAGGGAAAACCAAGGTTTAAAAAGTTTTTAAAAAGCAATGTAGCCCAACCTATTTGATGTGTTTTTGTGCCAGTGTCTAAATCATGACCCTGTTATGTAAGAATATTGCTTTTTGCAGCCTTTAATTGTAACTTGAGCTCACTGCTCACTTTACAGCACATACATGTTTGTATATATGTACACATTTAATGTTTAGTGTGTGAGTAGCAGGTGGAGTACCTGAGGTGTGTGCAGACTCCACAGGAAACCTCGAGCTGGTAAGTAAAGTACAGCTTAGTGAAGCTATTGGACCTCGTCACCCGCAACGCAGAGAAGCAGCACGACCATAAGAACACCCCTCTTTCTTTTTCCATCCGTGGAGTCACTTGCATGTTTACAATTAAAAACATTCATGAAAAAAATAAGGTTGTGGTTTCTTGAGGGGGTCGAAGAGCAGGGGTAACAAGGACCAGGTGGAGGTTCAGTATCTTGCCCACTTCAGCAGGCAAGCCGGCTTTTGAAGGGATCAAAAGAAGCCTTTTTAGTTTGAGGACAGATATTTGATTGTTGGAACAAAGCCAAATGACATGATCAACTGTTTCAATTATCCTGTTTTTAATGTTCACCCTGCCCTGACCATATATTATGGAAAATGACTCTTTTTTTCTTTTTTCATTTCTGTGAAAAATTTAAAACAACATGAAATTACTCGAGGTGTTTGTTTTATGTTACAGACAAAGTATAACCCTACATTAACTAGAAATATCTTATTACAAACCAGAATATTTTAAAGGATAGACTCACAGTTTTTTCAAGTTTGTCTTAAAACAACAGTCAGGTCTCTATATCAACACTGAAACAGGTTTTGTGTTTGGTTCTGTCCATTAAAAAATCCCTGACTAATGTGTTTTGTCGTGTAAGTTAAGGGGGACAAAATCTACAATACTGTTTGTATTTATGACATTCTGAGCTGTAATTTGAGCAATAATGATAAATCGTGTTTTCATTCATCATTCATGACTTCATTTTGTAGTGACCAGTGAAATAATGGAGTGAATTGCATGTACAATAGCCTCTTGAACGTATCACACATCAAACTGTGGTTTAAAGGTTCATTTAGTTGCTTTGGATAACAAAATCCCACGCTGACAGCACTCATACAGACTAAATCAGCTTTTACATCATTTGGATTAACTGCTTGTAACATTGTGTCTCTGCTCTTAATAACTTTGCAGGTAACTGGAAACAGACTGTGTAATTTGCTGTAAAACATCAGTTTGTCTGTCACATGGTTTAACTCTGTGGCCACCAGATGGCGACACAACACAATATATTTCAAGAACCTGAGAAGTAGTGACCTGGAGTGGTCAGTAGATGGCGCGTTAAAACAGTAGTTGAGCCTGGTAACATAGTGAACTGTAGACCTCACATAGCTTCTGCTGAAAATGACAATTGTGTTTTTTCGTTGGTATTCTTAAATGACCACGTTAGATGTAACCCCTAATCTACACCAGCTGGGTAGGTGTTCCTTCCTCATGCTGTTACAAATTAGGCCTAATCCCCAAACACGAGATCATCCTTCATTAAAAGCGATCTTAATTCCGGGAAAAGGTTTCTCATAATCTTTTTTTTTCTGGGAAGCAGTATTTGACACCGTCTGCTAAGTCTTGATCCAGTCAGCAGCTATGATAGCGCGGCTGGTGCACATGGCATAAACAAAACACACCAGCTGCATGAACAACAACTTACTTCACCCATCTAGAACTTATTATATGTTTCTATTGTATATACTTGTCGAAAAAACTTGTTTTACTACATGTGTAGCTGTTAATTTTAACATGTCTGTGGCTTTTCAGACCCCAGAAGACATGAAGGTGCTGACTGATTTTACAAGTCGTGTGCAAAAATGTGCAAGACTCAGTGAACAGGCTGAAGAGAAAGTGAAGATTTCAGAAAAAAAGTTTAGTGTCTGTTTAAGTATTTACTCATATGAAAGAAAACCCAGTCATTAAAGTTGGTGGCTTTCCTCAGACTTGAAGTAATAACCCAGCGCTGCATGTATCTGTTGATTATGCTGTCCGACATTTTTAGAGAATGAAATCACAAGTTCTAAATATGTGTAAAGAGCAGTATCAGTATCATCCTGCATTTGCTCTTGTCTCTTTCCAACTGTGAGAATGAATGAACCAGTGTGGATATGAGAGACAAGTTACAGCAGTTAGAGACTTTCAGTGGTTCCTGAGTTAACTGCTTTGCTCAGAGATAAACAGGCCGGGTTAGGAGGCACAATGAGACGACAAGCCAGACTTTCACACCTGAGCCCGGCAGTTTGTCTGGCTGTTGAGTACACACACACACACACACACACATACACGTGTCTCTCTCCTTGTTTTTTTTTTTTTTTACTCTTTTTATTTTGACCTGAAAACACAAACAGTTGCTGCACCCTTCTAACAAAACTACAAAAGGCCCAGAGACATATGCTACCAAACAGATTACTCGTGTAGGATTAGGAAGCATGTTAATCTTATTTCATGTCCGTGATCATCTTTGTTGATTTTCTCTGTACCATCGTTCAGCGTTTCCTGTTCAGTAGCTGGTTTGTGAGGTGCACATTTGCTATCAGTGAATGCAACCACATTAGAAAAAACACGTGGTACACTCATAACACACTGGTCACGGCATTGGAAACATTTTTATTTCATAGATTTGCTCTCGATCTCTCTCTCTCTCTCTCTCTCCCTCCAGAGAAAGTCTGTCTCCATTCAGATGGAAATCAGTCACCTCCTGGTCCCCGCTCCCTTTTTTGAGAGTATAATGAAGTGTTCCTACTCAGGTTCACACATTTACAACTCTGTTTGCATGACTACATAATGAAGCAGTTGTTGTTTGTCCTGGATTTGGATAGTTACCTTCTTGGAACTGTGTGCCTGAGCTTTGGCTTTCAAACGGACCTCTGCTCTGTATCTGTATATCGCCTGAAGGGAAGTATCAGTTAAGAATAGATGAAGACTGTGATGAAAGCTACATTAGAAAGTCAGTTTCCCGTAAGATACACTATTTTTTTTTTTTTATGGTAACATGAAAAATCATCTCATCAATCAATGATGAGTCTAACAAAAGACAACTTGAACTGAAGCTACTTTTGTCTCTGTGTGTAACCTGCAGATTTCTCACTCTCTGTGGGACGTAACTGCCCATCCCTGATTGATACCACAACACAGGAAATGGGAACTGTTCTGGAAATGCAAACACAGCGCACAGTAATGCCCACTTTGTGAAAGGATGCAATCAATTTGTTACCAAACCTGTTCCTGCTCTTAAAACACACACACCAGTATGAGAGCGGCGGTTTCCTGTTGTCTTCATTTATTTATTTATTTTTTAGCATAGTTGCGGTGTAACATGAGTATCAAGTAATGTGACTGACTCTCACCTGGTGGAGCACGTACCACATGAGTTTAGTCCTAACCGCGGCGGTCCAACCCTCGGCCCTTTGCTGCGAGTCATTCCCTCGCTCTCTCTCTGACTTCCTGTCTTTCTCTCACTGCACCTATCAGCATAAAGGCAAAACTGCCAACAAAAGGAATGAGACTGTTGTTTATTGATATTTTCAAATGCTACAGGTAGTAATAATAGTAGAGTAGACTCATTCATACTACAGATGCAGATCAGAGTTACAAAAATACACATAGCTGCTGTAATGAGACTTTCACAAAACAGATATTTTTTTCTGGAAATGTGTGTTTTCAGCGGAAAAGACTTAATATTACTATGTTAGCAAAGAGGAAAAAGAAATTGAGTAACACAACACAATGGAGGACAAACAGGTGTGTTTTTGAATACAGGCTTTGTAAAGCAAACAATAACAAATTGGGATGCAAATGAAAATAGCCAGGGGTGGAAATATCAGCAAGCTAGTGTCAAATACTGTGATTCTATCAACAAAACAATTTTACAACCAGAGATAATGTGAGTAGCACTATTGACATAGTGGGTGTGTGGCTGTGTGTGTGTATGTGTGTGTGTGTGTGTGTGTGTGTGTGTGTGTGTGTGTGTGTGTGGGAGGCATGAAAGTCTGTATGCTTGCAATTGACAACTTCTCAAAGAGATTGTGATGTCGAGGAGATGGCAACACAACAGCGCCGCTGAATAGGAGCGTTACACGCACAGTGTTCTTCTGTATCTGAAAAGTGCAGCTTGCATCAGTTGTCAAAGGGGCTGTTGTTGCTAAGGAAGGCTCGCCAGCCGTAGTGAGGAACAGTGAATGAACTGAAGCACAGACCTAGATATAGAGTTATACAAACATGGCAACCACACGCAACATGTAACACTCAGGAAATATTTATGATGTTACAGTCTATTTATGACACCAGGCTTGTGCAAACAGCATAAAAAACGATCCTTGATCCTGGAGGTTGGCTGTCAATACTGAACCAGTTCACTGTAGATTTTAAAACTCTGGCAACGTATGACTCAGGACTGAGGCGTTGTGAGGGAGAGAGCTTCCTTGGCAACCATTTCTGGGCTGATTGTTGTCATGTGACAAGCTGATGCAGCCAAGCGCTAAGAAAAACAGAGAGAGGGAGACAGAGGGGGAGTGTGTGTATGTGTGTGTAGCAGAGAGAGAGAGAGAGAGAGAGGGAGAGAGAGAGAGAGAGAGAGCACTGCTGATGAGTCAGAGGAGGCTGATTCAGACGTAATCCACCAACCACTCCCTCCTTCCTGTTCTCCTGCCTGCATGGCTGTTCCTGGATGTTCAGGTCAGAGCCTGGTTCCCCATAAAAATATGGCAACATAACACAACATACTGTGCATTTTATCTTGTTACAGATGAGTGAACGATCAGCAATGTTTGGCTAGCCCATACTTTCGGTTTTGTATCATCCGTTCTTAGGAACTATGACATTTCTAACTCAACCATTTTATTGATTTTTCCACATGAGATGGTGAGAAGAGTGATGACAGAAATCCCTCAAACAATATAGTGAAATGTGAGTAAGGGAGAGTCCACAATGCACTAATTGGAGATATTAGAGACTATATGTTCTTTATGGACACAACAATTTAGAGCTTCACCATGCAGAGCCAATAGGTAATAACCAATACTTTACATTTGATTCTAATTATTTTCTTAATAAGAAGACTGGCTGCAGCATTTTTAGCCATTTGCAGGTTAGTTACAGCTCCTTGACTACGGCAAGAATATAAAGAACTGCAGTAATCAGGGCGTGAGGGAACAAAAACATGACTTAGTTTTTCAGCACATTCAAAAGATCGACTACGTCTGATCTTAGAGATATTTCTTAACCGCAAAAAGCATGATTGAAGAAGCTTGTTAACATGCACGGAAAAAATTTAGATCAGAATCAAAAGCTATGCCTAAATCTTTACTGTGCATGTCTGCTTTTCACAACAGAAGATCATAATAATAGAAATTGAAATAATAGAAATTAAAGATAACATAAATAATTATATCTCAATGTCCTCTAGAAAAGAGTATATATATTAGGCTACACAATATGTAAATACTTGTTCCCATATGTTTGTATTACCATGTATCTTGTGGTTGCAAGCAATTTAAATGTATCCCCTGTGCTTGAGTTTTGGTACTGAAGATGTGCATTTTGTTATATAGCACACACTCTAATGTGCCTTCCTATCCTAGCTATTGAAACCCAGCTGTCATGTAATAACTTCAAAGTAACACAATACACAGAAGAAATCTGCGTCTATTGTTTCATAATCAAAGTCAGCCAAATCTCAAATGAAAAACACAACTATCACATATATTTGCGCAGATGGTCTCAGAGGCTGTCAGGAACAGACTTGATGCCGAAACGTATTCACCATTTTTAAAAGCTATATGATGTGGATTCTGGCCTCAATAGTTTTTGTAATGCTTTCATGATTTAGAAGAAAGTTAATGTGGAAGTTTAAGTTTTTTTCCCTTAAAGTTAGAAACAGAAATAAAGAATAATACTTAAAATGACTGTATGGTTTTAAAATTTCAGTTCGCAAGAAGTCCAAGGACCTGATTCTGGGAAAAATTGATTTCACAGTCTTAATTTATAAAGTTTCTTGGGTGTATATATTGTGATTACACAGGTCACCTGTCACCTGTAACTGTTGAGTTTTTTTTCCTTTAAGGCTGTTGTCCCCCCCGCGTATTAATGAAGTCTGAGTTTTTTTATGCTGCAGTCTTAATTATAGACAATTTTCTGAGGGTTGTGTTTAGGCATGGCAAGGCAAGTTTATCTGTATGGCACACTTCTTTGGAATATAAATGGGCCTTGAGAAGTGTTTTAAAGAGGCCAATTTAGTTGGATGATCTAGTGAAAGGTTAAGTATCCACAGTCTAGGTGCAAAGACAACAAATGCACAGTCTCTCTTCATTTTACCTCTGGCCCTGGAAACATTCAAAAGGCACATTATCTAACTGGAGAGACTGTAGTTTTCTAACCTATATAAGCACAAAAATTCAGAGACTGACACAAGGGGAATTCAGAGTGCTTCACATAATGTATTAAAACATATAAAAGAAAAGATAGATAGATAGATAGATAGATAGATAGATAGATAGATAGATAGATAGATAGATAGATGGATAGATAGATCTCCTTGATTGAATCCCACTTTATTTCCATAGACATGCTGGATCTCCGCATTTATTACATGGAAAAAAACGCAAAACTGCGCTGCTCTGAGATCAGCCTCTTGCATTTTCTCAGTGCAAGTGCAGTGCAAGGCAATGGCAGTGGCGCATGCGCAAGCCTCGCGTCGCAACACAGACACAGAGCTCGACAGCAGTGGTCATCAGGAGAAATTAGATATTAATAACCGTTTTGAGACAAGCTGACTAACGTGAGCCGTGAAGGATTATTTCGATTGTAAAAGGATTACTATTATAAAAGAGGAAGTTTGGGAAATAGCGCAATCAATAATACTGAATCATCTTCGTCACGTGGTCTCATTTGACCAATCGGAGTGAGCCAAATACAGCCGAAAGTATGCCCTTTGTTCGGATATTTTTCCAACTTTATCCCCAGATCTGACCCAGGAACTCGGTACAAATCATGGCATGTGGATACGGATGGGTCGTTTTATGAGAAAGGACGCGCTGTGGATATGTTTTATTGCGTTTTTGGTGCGCAGTGCCACGTGTTCAACTTTGATGAACAGTGCTCGGGCGTATTTCATCACATGACTCCCCTCCCCCACCCGGTGCAGGGAATTGGGGAAGAAGGCGGACATGTTGGAGGGAAATGTGTTGGTTAAAGAGTATCGAGGTGGAAGACAAGAAGATTATTTCAAGAAAGGTTTCGCTTTATTTTGGGATTTACCAGTCGACCTCTGTGTTTATTTTAAATTGAAGGCTTTTCATGTTATACTTTGAACATATTTATTTTTCTTTTGGATTATTTAACTTTGTTTTTTCAACCACAGTCTACTTTGTGGTTTTTACAGCTCTAAGTTGTAAAAACGTTTAATATTTGATATTGCAAGGACCTAGTGTTACTTCCATCGTTTATTTGAGTGACATTGTAGGGAATTTGTAACCTTGGTGTGGGGGATGGGCGCATGTGGTTAGGTAACCATTTTGTGTGGTTGTTGAATTTATAAAGTTCTTACGTTTTTAAACATAAGAATGATTGCAAATAATTATTCATTGGGGGATTGTATGTTTTTATATAAAAGGAAAACGTGCGGTTCAATCACTCTTCTGTAAAGTCTCAAGGGTGAGGTATGGTATTTGTATTTTCAGACATAAGATTGTGTTTGTGATTTCCTTTTAGCTTTAATTCATGTTTTTTCCCCCCTTCTTGTTGGTTGGGTACAAGCAGCTTTAAGTTTGATCAAATGTGGTCTGAAATCAGTGAGGAAAACTGCTGCGTCATTCAGTGGGTAGTTGGTTCTTGTAACCTACTATAGGTGTGGCCTTTTTATTGTTGGTTGAAGTAAATGTAGACCCCAGCCTCACTGTGATACATTTTGTATAAATTGTAAGCCTTGTCTTTGTACTACTTGTATGTGAGCCATGGGGCCTAGTCTGAGTGGTTGTGTGTTCTGAAACAGTGGCCTTTATCAGCAGCAGATGAAGCTGCTCATTTCAGTTGTATTTGTAAGCAACATATGCTGCGTTTTTTATGTTTTTGTTATTGTTTTGCCTGGCTTATTGTAAATAATTCGATTGTAATACTCGGTTTCACTGTACTTAAAGATGGCGACTGCGTGCCTCTTCTCAAAGACAGAAATGCGGATATTCGAGCAAGCAGAGAGCTCGTGGGGAGAGGCTCTTGGCTCTTAGAGGGTACGCGTGACCCGATTGAAGAACCAATAGGCTTCTTGGTATTTACCCTGGAAGCCCGCGTTAGAACCGTATCGACCAATCCCTGCCGTCGCTTTGCACACGTTGACGTAATGTAATATGATAAGGAGGAGGGTGGCTTTAGTACCCTTCCATTTTGTACAGGATCACACGAGGAGCCAGTTACAGGCAGCGTTTCTGTAATACTGAATAGACTGAGCCAATAGCATTGTGCAATTACCTTGACGGACAGTTAAAACTTACGAATAGGTTGGCCCGAAAGACTGACAGTGAAGCTCCAGCGTCTAGGGGTGTGGTGACTTTGACGGACATCATAAATAGCCAATAGAAAAATAGAGGGCGTGGACATTCTTAGGCAGTCTATCCAATAGGGCGAATGGTTGGTCTATATATGAACGGGTGTAGTCGCAGCGTCGCCATTTCAACGAAGCAGATTTGAAGGAGTTTACCGTGGCGGGGAGCGGAGAAAACTGACGAACAGAGAGGGATCCTGGTTTGAGTCTAGCTAAAAACACAATCCGGATCCATCCTGATGGATATGGCTGTTAACCCGCTCCTTGACAGGTATCTACCGGTAAAATTGACTCTCAGCTTTCCATCAGAGGGAATATTTTTAACAATTATCATGATTTTTTTTCAAAGTATCGTTGCTGGCAGCCTGTGTTTACTGTATTACAAGTTGAAGAGCAATGGAAACTATTTGTGCTGCAGGAAGATGTTTGTCTCTTCTGTAAAGGGATTAGAAGCGAAATTAACGTTGAGAAATTAAAATGTGTTTGTGGGTTGTAACAAGCTGCGACTGTTGGATCGCATAACGCCGGCGCCATCTTCGGAGCGCCTCTGCCGTTGGCCGCTCTCTCCCGCTGCCTGGCAGTTGGTGCTAGCTTTGCTAGCATTAGCTTCACAGACTCGAGCGTTTCAGTATGATAGCGGCTCCACTGATCGAAACTGTGGCGCGTTGTTTATATAGAGACAGTTATTTATTCTGATCTAAGCTGCCTGACACTTCAACAATACCATAGGTTTTAGTAACGTTGTCATAACTTAACGTCATATAATACTACAGTCATACGCGAGTTGAGATAAATTAGTGTTATTTAGTTAAACATACTAACGATAAACAGGCAGAGGAGCACGGCAGCACCGGTATTTCTGCTTGTTTCGCCGGTTTGTTATTGTAGCCATGTGACGGTCAGGGGTTGTTGTGATTACCGGTAAAACGACATTGCAGCCTAGCGCGAGGTCTAACGTAGTTAAATTTGCCACAGTCAAAGTATTAATAATCTATAGCCCTTTCTATTACCACGACAAGTTGAGTTGTTTGTCCATGATCAGAATGGTCAGTACGAACATGTTACGGCTCCTGTTGGGTTGGGTTAACCATGTGTGTTGGGTGTTTCAGTGGGTTGCCAGGTTACAGCGCTCAATGTCACTCAACCGCTTGGGCAGCAGCTTTCGTTGCGGTAAAGGTTGTTTTATTTATGACTAACTTAATTTATATCAGTAACTCAATTGTTCTTATCAGTTTCTCTTTTCCTTGGGCACTCATTCCTCATATTACTCTTCCAAAATTGTTACTTCAATTTACAGCTTACATTAAAAGTTGTTTTTGTTTAGTGGTGTTAATGTTATGTACATGATACTTTTTTCCTTTTTAATAATAAAGTACACTAACTGTCAAATGTGTTTCCAAAAGTTGTATCATTCAAAATGGCTTGCTTTACCATAAACAATACAAATATAGACTGTATTTTCATTTAAATTTTTTGTCAATTGCCCCTTTTTAGATTCTACGATAACTAGCTAAGTTTATCTTTTATTGTCTCTCAAACAATATGCAGTATGTACACGAAGGGGTCAGTCAATGAAAATACGCTCTAAACTTCTACAGGTAGTAAATGGATGTGTGTATACCATAATGTTGTCCAATGGGACCTATTACAGCATGATGCAAACATTGTAATACTTGGACACTATTTGCATCAGTTGCTTCAAGGTCACTTTAAAAGAGGGAAGCTCTTGCACACAAACCTATTTTTTAAATATACATATACTTGGATTGCAAGGGGCATGCAACAGCTGACAATGCTAACAAATGGACAACAGCTGTAGTGTTAGCGTTGTCATAGGAAAATGTTTTCCATGGGATGAAATACCCTAAATGCCCCCGTTTGCCCTTGGAACAAGCCTTGTTGCAGTGTCAAGTGTCAGTAGGTCAGCAGAGACATGGTGAGTTTGTGCTGTTGATGTCCACAGTGACCTCAAAGATAGCACTGTTGGTATATTTTTTTCAGGAGGAATATGCATTTAAATTCAACCGATCATCAGAGCAGCAGTGTTAAGGTGGACATGTAAGCTGGAGCTCTGGAGAGTTGAACTTTTGAACACACTTAAGAACTGATGAGTTTATATGATAGTGTACTAGTCTAAATAGCACAATATGAGTATACCACCAGTCTCGGTGCCACTGTATTTTACTTTCTTGACATGTGACTGTTACACTTGGCTGGATGCAGCTCTTGTGTTTTGAGGGTGGGGGGTTTGCACCTTCTGGGAACGATGAATTATATACATGGAGGCACCCACAGAATAACATTAGATAGTACTCTTGTTGAGTAAAAAGAACGGTAAGTCAGGTCAGGACCATGTTTTTATAAAGACAGCCTTCTTAGGCATCAAGTGTTGGCTTTCTCCTTGACAAGACAACTTCTTTTGTGAAAGACCAGGTAACCTTGCAATGATATTGGTAGTAAGTATTTTTTGTAGTGTTAAAATGTGTCAAACCAACAGTAACTAGTAGGAGCTCTCCGCTGATTTTTAAGTTATAGCCACATTCAAGATTATAGAGCAGTGATAACAGCAGATCCTGGCTCATTCTGTATAAAGTCTTACTTGCTTTCCCTGTGAAAACTAACTATGTTAACTTTAAAATTCAGAGATCATCAGTATCTGGCAGAAAACAGGTTTCTGCACGTTATGGGTTTTTCTGGTGGACAGCTCTAGATAGTCCAGTCATAACTAAAACATGGCAGCTGAAACCCCACCCACAATCCTTTCGGAGAGCAGCTTTTTTTTCTCTACAGGGAATGAGGGTGGAGTTTGTTTAATCAGTGAGATAGATGTAGAGAGGAGGAAGTGGTAGTCATGCCGCCCCCCCCCCTCCCAAGACCGGGAATGCTGATTTGGCAGGAGTATATTCCTAGCCTGGCTGATGTGTGCTTGCTGAGTAACGTATAGACTGTGCTTGACTCATTATGAGTGTCATGTCAATGGGATTTACACTACACTGTAGGCTTGTGAGTGTACGGTAGGATAAGTGGGGTTAATTGAGGTTTGATTGGATATCATGTAGTGTATACCAACAAAGGAGCTATTATATTAGGATGACACAGTAGGATAATTGGTTTATATGTAAGTATTTATGGGACAGATATTGGGCATAGATGTGCCAACCAACCTTCTCATTTCATCTGGATTGAAGGTCCAGATATTTTCTATTTGCAAAGACAGGAGAAACTGATGGCTTTTCAAAAAATAAGTCTCACCAGGACTTGTTGCACATCAGCATCACCTTGGTAGAAGTTTGGGGTAAAAGTAATACATTTCCTGTTTTGTTTATGTAGCAGTTAGAATTATGGACGCTTTGTGTTCTGTAGCATCTCCATTTTGACTTGCTGTAAATACAGGCAGTGTACCTGCGTGAATCAGCATAGGAAACTAGTAAATATCTATATTGCCTTAACACTTGTCAATCCTGGCAACTAAGCTTAAGAGCTCATTGGTTGTTCAACTGTGCTCCCTACAGCTCTCTTGTCGGGGTTGAGGTTGGCATAATGGGAGTCACACCGATGGACCAGGGTTCTGGCGCAGCTGGAAAACGCATCCGAAAACCCTCGCTGCTCTATGAGGGCTTTGAGAGTCCTGGGATGCCCCCCCTCAATCAGATGACCACTTCGGGACCCCCACAACCCCCGGTGAAAGACCCCGCCCGACAGGGAAAGATGACCAACCAACTTCAGTTCCTACAGAAAGTCCTGCTCAAGTCTTTGTGGAGGCACCACTTTGCCTGGCCCTTCCATGAACCTGTAGACGCGGTCAAGCTCAACCTTCCTGTGAGTGTCAGCGTTAAGAAACTGGACATTAAGATACCTTCTGTCTAGAGGAGGGGGCATCAATTTGTTTTGAGAAACAACGGCACTCTTTTCCACAAAGTGAAATGCCTCAGTGTCGACAATGTTGTCTCACTGCCTTTTGTTAGAGGGAGAGAGGAAAAGCCATCTCACACTGACAACAAGTTCTCACCCATGTTGTGTTGAACTAAGCTTTTTATGTTATTGTTAAAAACATCCTCTAAAAACATCTCACTCCCAGACTTTTTTTTAGCGTGCATCTATGACTTCCTCCCCATTAGTTTACCACATTAAAGTAATTTAAGAAGCCACAGGCTAATGGTACCGTTTTTCAAATCTGTTTGCTAGCCATTTGGACAGGTTATCCATTCTTCTTTTGGATGTTTTTCTTATTATATGTCTAATTGTTCAAAAAGTCATTTTTGGAGGTAGTGGCCCCTGTTTCTTGGCCTGAAAGTGTCTCTGTCTTCCTCCAGGACTATCATAAGATCATCAAAAATCCCATGGACATGGGCTCTATTAAGAAGAGATTAGAAAATAACTACTACCGCACTGCCAGCGAGTGCATGCAGGACTTCAACACCATGTTTACCAATTGCTACATTTATAACAAGGTAAGTGTGTGTGTGTTTGTGTTTGAGCCTGAGACATCCTGGCAAGAAAATGTTTCATGCCCACTGCTGCTGGTAGCCTTGACATCTGGCAAATGTTGCTTTTTTTTTCTCCATAAAACAGGCTTTGTACAACCTGAAATAAATGAATTCCCCTAGGAACCATATGAAGCCAATGACAGATGCTTTGCCTTCACCATGAAAGGATCAGATGCAAAATTTTATAAAGTGAAGACATTGCAAGATGTTAAAAGTTATAGTATTTTATTTGATTTATATAAAGTAGTTTTATTGACTTTTACTGCTTAGAACTTCACCTTTCTACTGTTGTAACCCTTTTGTCCCACTTTCCTCCTCTGCAGCCGACAGATGACATAGTGCTGATGGCCCAGTCTCTGGAGAAGGCATTCCTGCAGAAAGTGGCTCAGATGCCCCAGGAGGAGTTAGAGCTGCCTCCTCCCCCTCCACGCATCAAACCTGGCAAGCCTGGCAGAAAAGGCAGAGGTAATGCTGGCTGCAAGCAGGATAATACGGCCAGACATGTTAGAGAGACACACACACACACACACACACACACACAGGAAAGGACATGCATATGAGCACAGATCAGTTTACTGAATATTTAATCATATTTATTCTGACTCCTCCTGTCCACCTCTTTCTCCCAGTCTCTGGAGGAGTAACAACAGCTCATCAGGTCCCAGCTGTCTCCCAGTCAGCGTACTCACCTCCCACCCCGGAAACACCCGACTCTATCCTTTCTACCCCCCCACAGACACTTGTGAGCAAGAGCTTGCCCCCCGTGCTTCCAACTGAACAAAGCCTCCCTACCATTACAGGTCTGCCTCCCACACAGCCCACTGCTAAGGTAATGGTTAACTTTGCGACGTTCTGTATTTGTGTAGCTATTATTTTCAATAATATTCATAAAGACCGCAGACTAAACACCCTTCTGACCCACCCTCTCCTCCTCTTCTTCTCCTCTTCAATCACAGAAAAAAGGAGTAAAGAGGAAAGCAGACACAACCACCCCAACAACTGTAGCCATGCCCATCATGAGCACCATGGGCGTCAGCGGCATCAGCCTGGGGATGGGTGGTGGACACAACTCGCCGCTCACCCTGACTTCTCTTGGAGTGGACCACAACTCCAGCCTGGGGATGAACCAAAGCCTCAGCATCAACCAGGGCATGGGGATGGGAATTGTGATGGGTATGGGCATGGGCATGGGCATGGGCATGGGGATGGGCCGTGGAACAGTGATGATGAGCAGCAAAGCAGCAGCGGGGAGCAGGAGAGGAGTGAGTGGACGACCCATCAAGCCCCCCAAGAAGGATTTACCAGATTCTATACTGCCAACGCCGGTGCGCCGCAGCAAGCTGAACCCTCAGCTGCGCTACTGCAACGGTGTCCTGAAGGACCTGCTGTCAAAGAAGCACGCGGCGTACGCCTGGCCATTCTACAAGCCTGTCGATGCAACGTCACTCGGTCTTCACGACTACCATGACATCATCAAGCAGCCCATGGACCTCAGCACCATCAAGGTAGTTGGCTTAGGAATACACACACACACACACACACACACAGACACACACACCCACACACACACACACACACACACACCTGTCAGCATTTGTCAGAACAGAGGAGCAGGGTGTGATCTGTTTTCCAGTCGTGCTGCACTGAATAGCAGATGTAGTGTGAAACCAGGGCAACGCTGTGACATATTGTTACCATATGTCTTTGAAAACCGCGGCGTTCGTTTGTATAAAATGTTTAAACATTTTCAAAGATGAAATGTATAGGCAGTTGATATGTTTGTCCTGTGTAGCCCTGCTTCACTGTCTTTTCAGGCATATTTTCTCTGAAGACTGAATGTTTGCTGTAATCTGTGGCCTAGTTTTAAGGTGCTAAATAGTCCACATACACCAGACAATGAGGCAGATACATTTGTCTGTCCGAAATACAGTATTTGGCTAAAATCTCTTCTTCTCTCTTATTGTTTCCAGCGGAAGATGGACAGCAGAGAGTATCGTGACGCTCAGCAATTCTCTGCTGATGTTAGACTGATGTTCTCCAACTGCTACAAGTACAACCCCCCTGATCATGACGTGGTGGCTATGGCCAGAAAACTCCAGGTAGTGTGCTTGTTTCAGTGATCTGATGTGTTCAGTCCACTGCCCTCTGCAGTTCTTGTTTTTAAACTGGTTCGCTCACCTACTGATTTCTTCATCTTAGGACGTCTTTGAGTTCTGCTTTGCTAAGATGCCAGATGAGCCTCCAGCACCACCTAGCTCCTCCTCCTCCTCCTCCTCCTCTTCATCCTCATCTGAGAGTGAGATCAGCAGTGAAAGTGAGGAGAGTGAGAGCAGCCCCAGCTCTGACTCTGAGGAGGAGAGGGCAAACCGGCTGGCAGAACTGCAGGAACAGGTTTGTACTTGTGTGCCCACACACATCAGAGCAGGACACCAGAACTTCATAAATATGTTCAATACATGATTTTGTGACACTAATGGGATGTGCTCATTGTGCTGTATCCTTTACCGTCTGTCTCCCTTCAGCTGAAAGCCGTGCACGAGCAGCTCACTGCACTCTCCCAGGGCCCCATCGTCAAACCTAAGAAAAAGAAAGAGAAGAAAGACAAGAAAAAGAAGAAAAAGGTAGAAAAAGAGAAGCATCGGAGGATAGAGGAAGAGATCCCTCCTATCAAGCCGGCCAAGACCCCCAAAATCACCAAGACTCCAAAAGCAAAGCCCAACCGAGCGGTGGGCTGTCCCGTAATCCCAATTAAGAAGGCTCCAAGCAAGAAAAACAACAAGAGCAAGTGAGTACTCGCTGACACCTGCTGGATGACTGTGGAACTGAAAGTGTGATGTGCATGCTGTGTTTGCTGGAGCACGTGGAAGACCACGTAGAAATATTGCAAGGTGTCCCAAAAGCGTCTGGCTCTGGCACAAAGTCAGGCAGATGGCAACATGTGGAAAGAATTGTGTAGAAATAGTTGTTGCAGTTTAAAATAAGTATCAATAGGACTGTAAAAATGTACATTATTCAGACATAAGTCATATAATGTGACATCAGCTCGCTCGCTATTTTCTACTGACCGTGCTCTTATGTTTTGCCATTCCTCAGTCATCTTTTAACAGTCTCTCCCCCCATCTCCTCCTCTCCTCCTCTCCTGTGTTTTATCAGAGCCAAAAAGGGCGGCATGATGTTCAGCATGCCTCAGCCG
Source organism: Seriola dumerili (assembly GCF_002260705.1). NCBI lineage: Eukaryota > Metazoa > Chordata > Actinopteri > Carangiformes > Carangidae > Seriola > Seriola dumerili. The sequence goes on along the minus strand of NW_019176922.1, from coordinate 134,099 downwards.
GTCCACGACCCCATAGTGAGTCATTTCGACTCGGATGAAGAGGAGGAGACGGCGCCCATGTCGTACGACGAGAAGCGCCAGCTCAGCCTGGACATCAACAAGCTGCCCGGGGAGAAGCTGGGCCGCGTTGTTTACATCATCCAGTCCCGCGAGCCCTCGCTCCGAGACACCAACCCCGAGGAGATCGAGATAGACTTTGAGACGCTGAAGCCGTCGACGCTGCGGGAGCTGGAGAGATACGTCATGACGTGTCTGAGGAAGAAACCTCGAAAGCCATATGGTAAGTAGAACAAGGGGTCGAGATCGTGAAATGATTACTGTTTATATGTCCATGATCATGTGATCAAGTGTTGTTTCACTTGTTTTGGATTAAAATGTCACTTGTAGTTGTTCGTGCTACTGTTTAATATTATTGAAATACTATACCAGGGTTCAGTGTAAACACAGATTGTTTAAATCGTTCTTGGACTAATTGGAGGATAAGGACACAGATTTCAAGCCTTTGTGTTGTTGGGTGTTTTTAACTACATGTGACACTACAGCTATGTAAAACATCAGCTACAGATCTTTGATGATGTTGTACGGTACCTCATCTTATTCATGTTGTCACGTGTCTGTTTGCATGTAGCAAGTAAAAAGAACAGTGCTGGCAAATCCCGGGAGGAGCTCGCTCTGGAGAAACAATTGGAGCTGGAGAGAAGGCTGATGGACGTCAGTGGTCAGCTGAACTCTGGGAAGAAGCCTCCTAAGACCAAACGTAAGGCCTCCTTACAGCTGTCGTTTGATATGAATTCCACATGTTTAAAAATAAGATGGAAGATGATCATGTCAGAAGTTGCTACACAGACATATTAAATAAAAAATCAAATTAGTAAATTATTGGTGGCTGGTGGGAAAAAAAGCTTTTGATTATGCACCACATGGTCTTGATTGTATGCATTTCCTTTCTGCAGCAGAGAAACCTGCAACCGAGGCCCACACCCAGCCGTCACGCCTCAGCGCCAGCAGTTCCTCCTCGGACTCCTCTTCCTCGTCCTCCTCCTCCTCTTCCTCAGACACAAGCGAATCAGACTCTGGCTGAGAAGCAGAGGGTCTCCATTTGAAAGGGTCATGTGACGGACCCTTGGTGTTTCGCTTCCCACCGAGTGGACTGAACTGTAGTAGAGCTACTGACGACGGAGCCGCAGGGCGGATCAAACGAGACCAGCACTAGGCAGAACTGGTCCGACTCGACACGTATCAAACCGAGAGAGAGAGAGAGAGAGAGAGATGGAGCTTTCCCTGCACTCAGCTCATTCATCCAGTCTTGGACTCAGAAAACCTGAGGATGGATGAATGGATGAACTGTAGGAGACTCGATGTAAAGTCTTGCCGTTCTCTGGAGAACTGGCGTTGTTGGGCGGAGCGAGGGATGCTCCATCTCCTGCGAATAAAGGAGTCGAGCAGCGCATGCGTTGGAGGGATAAGGGTGCTAGAGCCAGAATCTGTCTTATTTCTGGAGATAATTTCCCTTCTTACCGTGCTCCCTGTCTTTATGCTGTATAGATAAGGTGTACAGTTATATAAATATCTATTTTTCTTTTATAAAGAAGCATTTTATGGAGCTAATTTATTCCCGCATTCTGGGAAAGATGTACTGGTGTGGGCGGAGTTGTTTGTTTAGTTGGGTTTATTTTTTTTTTTTTTTTTGGGTGGCAAAGAGGGGAAATGTGTGTGTGTGTGTGTGTGTGTGTGTGTGTGTCAGTCTGTGTTTGTATGAGTGTTTGTGTGCATGTGTTTGTATGAGTGTGTGTGCGTATGTGTGTGTGAGAGAGAGAACGGCACCCCGAGTGCAGCCTTGTGAAGTCCCTCATAGTTTTGACGCAGGCGTTGAAAATCAGTCTGCACGCAGAAGCACCTTGGTTCAGTAGAATACAGAATGCATGCAATACAGAGGAGCTGACAAACACCTGCATACTTATGTACTACTTTACTGCATCCTTGTGTACTCATGTACTTGTTTGAAAGGGTTGGCCACTGTACAGAAATGTGACATAGTTACACACCAGTTTATACGTAAATATTTCTGTTCCCGTGTTGGCTGTCTTTTTTTCATCCCTTTCCATTTCAATTTCTCTGTACAATGTGTTTCTTTTTTTCTTCTTGTGACCAATCTGCTAATAAATTGTGAGGACGTGTCTTGTCCACTCACCCGTGCCCAAATAACATCTTGGTTCTTTTGATTTCTTTTTGGTGTTCAGGTCTGTTCAGTCACAAAACATCTGACTAGAATTCAGTATTTCAAGTTGCAAGACAAAGCTTTTACTGGTTTTTATATTTGATATTTTATTCAAGTAAGTGAAGCATTTTGGCTTGATTTCCCATCAGCCATCACTTCCTAACACCATGGTGACACAAAAGTAAAACTGATTTGTCTTTTAAACAATTGGCCTTTGAGATCTACGGCAGCTGAAAGTTTTATTTTCTGTATTGAGCGAGTTTTGTTAAGGAGTAAGTTTACTTGTTTGTGTGATTAAAAACAGTTATACCAGGTTGGGAAGTTCTAACAGAAACTTCAGGTTGTGGATGGTGAAGTTTTCTCCTTTGACAGATAAACAAGTCTTTTTTTTTTTTTCTTTCTTTTTTTTTTTTTAAGAAAAGCAATGTGACTGGTGGAAACATGAAAGTGTTTTTTTGAATTCTGGGATCCAGTAGACAAAAAAAGATGGTTTAATGTTGTGAGTAATAACGATGCACTGTTTGTTTTGGTGGTACTACTAAACAATTTGTGATTTAGGTAAGGTGTGTATCAGTTTTGTTTTCTTTTAAAATTGTCTATGGCTTGAGATTGGACTATTGTATGTTTGAAACTGATTATTTATTTAGGAGGAAATTGAATGGAGATACTTTTTTCATAATACTGAAAGTAATCAAAAGCTTTTAAGTCGAAGTCTACTCTATGAAATATGCACAGATTAACTGTCAGGATTGTAGAAGTGTACATATTTTACAGTCTCAATCTTTGAGCATGTTTTTGTTTTTCCTTCAGTAACTTAGTCGAGATTTTTCTTTGGGTTACTGTTCCAAGACAAAATACTCCAGTTATCAGTCTTACTTTTCTGAAGTTTGTCAGAAATATAAACGCCTCTGTACTTGACTCCATCATTTCATCTGAACATCTGTACATAAATAAACTGAGACATGTTCATCTTTTCACTGACTGTGGGCACATTTTATTTACAGTTTGTCATTTTAGTTCCTGCTGAACTCATTCAGGTCTAGGAACGAGGACATTTTCACACGACTTGAAATGAGAATGCTGACATCTACTGAAAATGTATTAAAAATATACAGTATACTATTCCAAGGGAAAGTAGGAAAAAGTGATCTTTTTAGTTCATCTTTTATTTTTGGAACCGTTTGATTATCGTTAACGAATATCAATACTATTTGTCATGCCATTCAGTGGATAAGAGGCCCGTTTAGTTGAGTTTGATTTTTGTTGATTTAGTTAATTTTTGAAAGTGTTCACAGGAAGTAAATATATGCTATTGTGTCTGTCTTTACACTTGAACTGATGATACATTGCCCTCTGGTGGTCACACTTCGTTATTACACTTCGTCTTCTTTAAAAGCTGCGATTGAACAACATCACAGTCCCTGGCCGTTAGAAATGATAAAAACTGTTATATAACCTTCCCGTTTCTATATCGTTTTTCCTCTGTTTTACCTCAGTCAATGTGTTTGCAGTTGCACTTGAGGAAAAGAAGTCCGTGGATTGGCGCACAATACAGTGTATTTATAGTGGTGTGTTTTAAAACTATACCACTAGGCTCAATTATTTTTGTTTATTTATTATTAACTGTTATTATTATTATCACCAATGAGCTACTGGTCACATGAATTTCCCCTAGGGGATAAATAAAGTATCAGAATCCACGGTATTTTGGCGCCATCCAGTGGACAAAGGCGAAAACTGCAACAACAGGGGAGAAAAAGAAACATGGCGGCGGCTGCTACCAGACTTATATCAAGGTTAACATTGGTGACTGGTAAGTTTTCATTTGAACGTGCATCGCCAATTTGTTTCGATACGTATCAAAGCTGTCGGGATGTCGCCGTTTCTTTTTAAATGATGTTTTAAACATTTTGGTTTCCGTGTCAGTCCCGGCGAGTTTCACCCATTTAAACCAACAAGCCAAGTACAACTGATGATTAATAATTAAACTTTAACTCTACGTAAAGCTTGTTTTTCTCATCGACACTATGGTTAGAGAGCTTTTTTGGTTGTGGCAAGTGAAATCTTTGGTCCTGATCCGTGACTATCAACACGACATGACTCAAAGCTGAATGAATAATTTGGACGAAAAAATGAAAGTACAACCGCCGATATTACATATGAAGATGTTCATATATATGTAATATTAATATTAATCAGGACTGCAAATCATAATTATTTATTATTATTGATCTGTCTATTTCCCCCTGGATTCTCCGGATGGTTTTATGAAAAAAAATGGCTAAAAATTGTGAAAAATGTCAGTTGTTATCAGCCCTGGCAGGAGTAGTGTCAGCAGCAAACCACAGCTGCCTCTGCAGGAGCCGCCTGAGTGTCTCAAGGCCTGTGAGATGTAATGCAGTAGCTGTGGAGCAGAGACCTAGGGCCTCACACTGACCTCTCACCCTGAGTCAGTCATTCATTAGGTGGACAAGAGAAAATTCCCTCACAGAAACATGCAGTCAGTCAGTCGCTTCAACGTTGTCACTAATGTATTAAACCTTTTCACCAGAGCTTCAGACTAAGACGCCAAATGTTTGGATGTTTTGATAAAAACCTGACTGACTTTAGAAACAGTGAGTCAAAATGTTCAGACACAACACTGTACTGAAGTTCCAACAGTAACATGTCGGAAAGATAACTATATTCTGTTTCAACACTGCTTTGGTGATCAAACTTATACCTTGGCATCAGTTATAGTAAATTCACACTACATATAGTATATATATGTATATATACTGCTCAAAAGATTAAGGGAACCCACAGTATAACACCAAGTCAGTTAAACTTCAGGGATATCAATCTGTCCATTTAGGAAGCAACAAGTGATTGTGAATCAGTTTCAGCTGCTTTGGTGCAAGTGAAAGTGACAACAGCTGCAATGCAGAGGATAAAAGCAAGACAACCCCCAAAAAGGGAATGGTTCTACATGTGGTGGCCACAGACACTTGCTCTCTCCTTCTCCTTCCTGACTGATTCTTCTCCAGTTTCGTGTTTTGCTAGTGTCCGTGTCACCACTGGTAGCATGAGGCGGCACCTGCAGCACAGTCAGGTTGCACAGGTAGTCCGGCACATCCATACGTGCAGCCGCAAGAAGGTTTGCTGTGTCTCCCAGCACAGTCCCAAGAGCATGGAGGAGACACCAGGAGACGCCCGTTACACCAGGAGAGCTGGACAGGAGCCGTGGAAAGCATCAACCCAGCAGCAGGACCGCTACCTGCTCCTTTGTGCTGCCAGAGCCCTACAACATGACCTCCAGCAGGCTCCTGGTGCGCATGTTACTGACCAAACTGTCAGACACAGACTCCATAAGGCTGGCGTGAGGACCTGACGTCCTCTAGTGGGACCTGTGCTCACAGCCCAGCACCCTGCAGCTCGACTTGCATTCGCCAGATTCACACTGAGCGCATGTGACAGGCGTGAAAGAGTCTGGAGACGCCGTGGTGAACGTTATGCTGCCTGTAACATCATCCAGCATGAGCAGTTTGGTGGTGGGTCAGTGATGGTCTGAGGAGGCAGATCCTTGGAGGGTCGCACAGACCTCCATGTCACAGCCAGCTGTAACCCTGACTGCTGTTGGGTACCTGGTGTAGGGATGACGAAGGCATTGATGCCATTGACTGGCCCTCACGTTCCCCTGACCTAAACCCAACTGAGCACCTATGGGACGTTATGTATCGGTGCATCCGAAGTACCGCCACAGACTGTCCAGGAGCTCACTGACGCCCTGATCCAGGTCTGGGAGGAGATCCCCCAGGACACCATCCTCCGACTCATCAGGAGCACGCCCAGACGCTGTCAGGAGTGTATACAGGCACACGGGGGTCATACACAGAGTTGGATCAGCCTGTGGTTTCAATTTTTTACCTTGATTTTCAGTGTGATTGTGAATCCAGCCCTCACTGGGTTTCCATTGACCGTCATTACGTCATTTTGTTCTTAACAAATTATACAATGAACATCAGTGAAGAACTTCAACTTGAATAATTCGCTCATCAAGATCCGATGTGTGATTTAAGAGTTCCCTTAATTTAGAACTGCAACTCATAATTATTTATTATTATTATTATTATTATTATTATTATTATTATTGATCTGTTTATTTCCCCTGGGTTCTCTGGATGGGTTTGTGTATAAAAAGGCTGAAAATAGCGTCCAAATCTTCAAATGTCTCTAAAACCCACAAATATTCACTTTACAATTGTACAATCATCACATCTGAATTTTCAGCATTTTTGTTTGTTAAATGATCAAAATGATCAAAATATTCTCAGATGAATCATTATCTTGTTTGAGTGCACTTTATTATTGAGTGCAAATGTTAGTGCACGTGGCGGCCTGAACCTTCTGTGCTGATGGCAGCAACTAGTAAAATGAAAACATCTGCAGCTCAGGTTTGTCTCGACACACACACACACACACACACACACACACACACACACACACACACACACACACACACACACACACACACACACACCCTCCCTCCCTCTGAAACCATTAGTAAATTCATAAGACGAGCTGCAGTGTTTTGTCCCACACCCCCTTCCTCTGTGCTCAGGTGCCACTCTCACTTCACTCTTCTTACCCAGGGGGAGGCAGTGGGATTGGACGGGCCGTGTGCCAGCGTTTCGCCTCTGAGGGCGCCTCCGTGGTGGTCGCTGACATCAGTGAGGAGTCGGCCAATGAGACGCTGGGGAGTCTGCAGGGTGACCTCAGAGGGCAGGGTCACATGGCAGGTGTGGTGGACGTCTCGTCAAAAGAGAGTATAACGAAGCTGGTCACAAGTATACAGGTGTGTGTGTGTGTGTGTGTGTGTGTGTGTGTGTGTGTGTTTACATACTTTTTACTCTAACATGAATATCTGTTAGAATCCTGGAAATTTCTTTTTTCCCCGCCCTTCTTCTCTGCTAACAGTCAGTGTCCTCTCGCTCTGCAGACCCGTTACTTCCAGCCTCCCTCAGTGTGTGTGAACGCAGCAGGCATCACCCGGGACGACTTCCTGCTCAACATGACGGAAGAAGAGTTTGACAAAGTCATCCAGGTCAACCTGAAGGTAACACAGCTGTGACATCCTGCTCTGACATCCCTCACTCAGTGACCAGAGGACCAGCACAGGCTGCAGTCACGCTTCTCCTCAACACACACACACACACACACACACACACACACACACACACACACACACACACACACACACACACACGTCCAAAACATTCCTAACAACAAAACACAGAGAGAGTCAAGTCTGTTTTCCAGCAGTTTTCTTGCTTGAAATGAAACTCCTGAATGATCATGATAGTTCATCTGTTTCTGGATTATAAATTAAAAGTCACAGCAGCTACGAGATGAAATCTTCCGACAGCGCATCAGTGCTGCTCCAGTGTTCGGTGAGACACTGAATGACGGAAACAGATTGAAGCGATTCGTTCACTCATCCTTTTCCCCCTGTGTCTCCCCCAGGGTTCATTCTTGGTCACGCAGGCCGTCGCTCAGGCTCTGGTGGCCTGCGGAGCACCCAAAGGATCCATCGTTACCGTGGGCAGCATCGTGGGAAAGGTGAGACACCAGCAGCTGTGGCGGGCACAATGTCACGTTCTCACATTTTCAGTATGAAGATGACGCTGATAAGCGTTTTGTGCAGGAAGTGTGACAGTGGGATCGTTCCCAGCTGTTGAGGTGTGTGGTGTTTTCAGCCCGGTGGCCCTGTAGTTTCTCTTCAGTGGGACCAATTAAAAACAGTCCAGACCAAGTCATTTCAAATCATGAACTTTTAAAGGAACATAATGGCTTTTTACAAAGTAGAGGATACAAAAATAAACTCGCAGAATTCCATCGAGAACAAGAAGGAGCCGTTCAGTCTCTTGATGGATTCGAATTTGGGCTGTTAACAAAGTGATACAGGAGCTAATGCGCTGCACGCTCGTGTCTGTGTTTGTAGGTGGGAAACGTGGGACAGGCGAATTATGCCGCCTCTAAAGCTGGAGTGGAGGGTTTAACCAGAACCGCTGCCAAAGAGCTCAGCAGGTGAGAGGAGTCTGATCAGCCAGCCGACACATCGGGACGCAGAGAGCTGATCCGAGTGTCTGCTTCTCCTTTCTCCTGTCCTCAGGTTCGGGATCCGGTGCAACTGTGTTCTGCCGGGATTCATATCGACTCCCATGACGGATAAAGTGCCAGAGAAGGTTATTACCAAGGTACAGCGCACGCCGGGCGGCAGACAGATTCAGTAACACTTCACGCAGGCCTGTAGTGATATTCTAACCACTGAATACCACGCCCTTCATAAAGTTATACATATTGTTTTTTTTACCGTAAATGACACTTTGTGCATTTTTGACAGGAGAAGGCTTTTAAATAAAGTTCAAGATGTACCAAACACAAATCATTATTTAAGCCAAGAAAGCAACATATGCAGGATATGAATTAAAGTCAAAATAAAATAAAATGCGACATTATTTTTCATTTATACAAGCTACTGAATAATACAGTACACACTTAACAATCCAGTCTTGTTGCTTGTATTTTATGAATTAAAATGAAGTTACTTTTCCCTCCTAGAGCTGTTTACCTCTTAGAAAAGGTGACTTTTTTTGCCCAGTAGATATTAAGGGTCAGTTCACACAAACTACCAAAAACAGGCATAAAACCAGAGTTTTCCCTTTGGTATTAAATAGTTACCACAGAGTATAGTCCTGACTAAACTCAACTTTATTTCATTATTATTTCAAATATCAGTATTTAATGAATCTGTTGTTCTGGAGCGGAAGCAGAGGAGTTGGTGGTGAAGAACTTAAACCATCCGTACGGCTAAGAGTCAGTGGGGGAGGGGGGTGGGATTTGATTTCACTTTGATCTCCATCATTTCTGTGTCCCTGGTTGGACTGCAGTGACACCCTCCTTAAACGTATTTGTTCTTGTGTTTCAGATGAAATCCTTGGTGCCTATGGGAAGAATGGGCGAGCCTGCAGGTCAGTTAATGTTTGACATAACTGACTTGAACCTTTAGTCTCGCATCGTAGATGTTTATAATGGACGGGATACCTTCTGTTGAACGCTTCCAGCAACACTGGAATCGAAAACTTCAACCTGTAACGTGGGGATTTTAGATCTGTCATTGCATCAGCTGCAGCTAAACCAGCTGAAGATTTTCCTAGTGGATCCAGAAAAACTTTAAAATGTTATTTGAACGTTATGAAAGTACTCCTCCTCTCGTGCTCACCTCTTCATCTCCCTTCAGGTTTGTCCTTTACAGTGTAATAAGGCTGAGGGATATGGATTGTACCTGGTCCGTGTGTTTATCTGACACGCACGGTTTCCATGACTTCAGCACATTGATGACTTGTCCTTCGTTTTGTCCTCTTGCTGTCCTGCAGAGGTCGCTGACGTCTGTGCCTTTCTAGCCTCAGATGACTCTCGATACATCACAGGCGCCAGCGTCGAAGTGACAGGTGCAGTGTGGTTGAATGCTCGATCAGCTGTTTCTGTAAAAACACGCTTTTATAATCTGTTTCTTTTGATAGGAAATAAGTGACAAGTTCCCCTCAACTAAGCTGAACTTTTATTAACACATTAAATCATACACTGATGGTTTTAAATGTAAAGTGCTATAACTCACCTTACGTGTCTCTGTGTTTGTCAGGTGGACTTTTCATTGGCTAAATCAAATGGCCGTCACGCTGATGAAGACCAATGAGAGGCGAGTTTCTAAAGGGGTTCTGCTGTTAGTGGCTCTTTGATCATGAACTGTACAGTGTAAAGACACTTTCTGTGCCAATAAATACCTCTGTTTGTAATGTTTCTCTACAGACAGCTGTCCCCTGGTTTTCATTTTAACCTAAAGCTCTAAAGTATTTTATTTATTATTCCCTTACACTTTGATGATTAGACAAATCTGTCTTCATGAAGTTTCTCGGTCTTTGCTGCCGATGCTGTTTAAAAACCAAAATAACCACTGCAGTTTTTTCTTTTTTCCACAATGAGCTGTAGGTTTGGAGATGCTGGTCCTCACAACACAGCTAAATGTGCAAGTCATGTTTTGGAAACGGGGGCCCACAATCCCAAAGATTATGCAACAGTGCATTCCCCCTGAGCCACGAGATCACGCCACAGTTTAGTTTGTCATGTGTCATTTTTCCAAACAGCTTTAGATTTTGAAACACAAGCAGTCAGAGATGAAGGAAAAAAAAACATTTATTTTAAAAGAATCAAATGAAACTTTCTGTCACCTTTGCAGCTGCTGTGCATCAGCACACTTTTGAATGTGCAGTTTTTCTCTGTGGTCATGAGAGAAAGCAACAAAATGTAAAGGACTGTTTAGGTTTGGAGGAGATCATTACTTCTGGTGCTTAAAATCTAGAAACTGCAAGTCACTTAAAGAAACCTACACTTCAGTGCTGGTGTCCACGCTGGTTTTACAGCTTGATGATTCACAGCCAGTTGTTTTACAATATGTGTTTTGTTTCTAGTGACAGACCTAAATTGATTTAGATAAATTACTGTCTCTATTTAAAGCAACAGCTCCAAGAAACTGATGAGAAATCCACAGGAGAAGGAACCGCAAGTGGCCACAAGGTGTCGCTGTTTTACCACATAACATGACCATGTACCAAGTGTGGAGCAGCAGAAACACAAATCACAACCAAACTACAGTCAAAATGAATGAAGCGCAAATAAAGGTAATAGATTTAAACAGATTTTGAAGCTTAGCATAAGCTGTGGAGGAATGATTCACAAGGGAAATGATGTATTTTACTTTGACATTAATAACGACCTATATTGAAACAGACATGTAAGAATATAACACCCATAAAAAGGTGTGTTTTGTCTGTCTTCTGGCAAAGTGACACAAAAACATCAAATAAAAGTAAGCTACAACCTTTTCTCCGAGTCTCTAAACTACCTGTATAAATGAGAAACAGCGCCGCCTTGTGGCCATTTGCGTTGAGGCAAGGAGAACTACTGATGGGAGGGGTTTGGAAGAAAAACAAGAGTCAAGCAGCTCTTTTTAAAAAGATTATATATTACAGAAACAGGAATTTAAAAAAAATTACTTACACACATTTTAAAATAATACTTTTTTCTCTTTTCAGCACCATATTTTTTTATGTTGAAATGTTCGTCTTCAACACAATAAAAACAAACAAAAGTTGAGGTCGTTCTCTCTGGAGAATCTCAAGGACAGATTTTTTTATTTTTAGGTTTTGGCCATCCCGCCCCGTTTCCCTGCTATATTAGAAAAAAAAAAGGCAAACAAATGAAAAAAAAACAAAAAAAACCCCCAAATGAATCCAGACCCCTAGTATGATATCACCCCACAGCCACTTTATACCCACAAACAATAATCTTATTAATCACTTTTAATCCCATGGTGGCTGACAGGGTTGTCCCCTCCCTCTCACAACCTTCCCCCCTACTCGCTGTGGTCTCATAGAAATATAAAAGCTCAGAGGATTGTGTGTCAATATCGTCAGCTGACTAAGTGAAATATATTTGCGTTTTCAAAGCCCAGTGAAGCAACGACCTGAGCCTGAAGCCGACATACGCCAAGTCACACAGTAGCAACGACAAGGAAATGTGACAGAACTGGAGAGTCACCATTTAATCATTACAGTGGAGGCAAAAAATTTTAACAGCACAGTACAGTTGATGAAAACACTAAAAAAACAAAAAAAAAGAAAAACAAAAAAAAGGGATATTACAATAAAAATATGGCCACAGATTCTTTGGTTGTACAAAAGGAGTTTGGACAGGGCGTGAACAGAAGCACCGTAACTCAGGCTGGCAGTGAGTTTAACTTGACCTTCAAGCGTCAGCTACAGGAAATAAATACAAATGAAATATACCACATTTGACTGGAATATTTGGTGGTTCTTGTTTTTTTTTTTTTTTTAAATCTCAAAGCACCCTGTTTGTTTTAAATAAATACAATAGAATATCACTATTTCTGTACAAATGGAATGTAATGCACATTTTCCCCAGTAAAAAGCTTCATGAAAAAGAGACTAAAGAAAATGGAGGACTCAAAGTGAATACTAAAACTTTTATGCTTTGGTATAATTAGCACCTTGCCACACAGTTTCTTTCAGTAAAGCATGCGTTTTATTCACTGCTGCAGGAAAAAAAAAAAGAGCAGGGAGGAACTTTGAATCTGATTTACATGTTTAAGCCCTGACGGTGTTCTCTGCTTGGATGCAAATGGAATGGAAAACAATAATCAAAGCACCCAGGAAGTGACTCAGGAAATACTGGACTGTGGTAGTGACCCTGGTAGCTCGATCCATGATTTTAAAGAGGAAGAATCAGCCCTTTAAAAATGCACCAGTAACATGCAAATACAATAGCATCGAGTTTAGCACAGTTTACAAAAAATAATGGCTTTTAAAAATCACTGATCTAGATATCGACACATCTTCTATCCCGCCTCGCTGCGCGCTGCAGGTTTGGTCCGATGTTAACAAAAGGAACAGTTTTAACAGAGTTTCTGCTGCTCTCAGGGCCGAGGAAAGATTGTCCAGTTAACAATAAAAACAATAACTCATTTAGACTGTTAATAAAACTGCAAGGCGGTCACGAGGAGAATGTTACAAAGAGTAGAAGATTCACTTGGTGGCAGATTAAACAAGACAAAAACAGATCAGTCTAACAAGCAAGACCCTGCTGGTGTGCTTTCGGTCAGTTCCCTCTTTTTTGACTCTGGGTGGAAACTGGTGGCATTCGTTCTTTGGTTTCTTTTGATGTCATAAGGTAAGAGCTGAGGGTTACTCTGCGTTCTCAATGCGAGCAACGTGATTGACGAGTCACTACGAAAACTAGACGACCAGAGACGTTAACCTTTACAGAGGTGGAGGAAAAGTTTGTGACCTCTGGCCGTCCTTTTCCTGTCAGTTTGGTGTCTGCTGTTGTGATTTGACTTTGGTTCATGAGAGGAAGTTCTGGCTGAAAACTTTCAATTCTCAGCAACTTTCTACCTGGATGACTGAAGGGAAAACGACAGAGCCACGAACCACGACACGTATTTAACTGTTCCTCATAGATGCTGTCCTGAAAGAGTGACCGTCAATCAAGCTGCTCGCAGTGTGAATGTGGGATTAAAGAAATCAAAATCATGTCTGAGTGTGACCCTTCTGTGGGAGGAGGAGGAGGAGGAGGGGGGAGGTAGAGCAGGTGAGATGAGTGGAAGGAAAAAAAAGAAAAAAAAAAAAAGAAAAAAAGAGAGACAGCGGGGAGGAGAGAGGAGTGAGAGGGGGATCGGAGACGGGGGGCTTCAGGCCTCAAGTTGCCGGCTTGCTCTCTCTCTCTCAGGCCGGCCCCTTTCGCTGCTGGTAAAGAAAACACTGTTTTATTCCGACGAACACTCTCTCCTGGTTTTTTTTTTTCTTCCTTTCTCGCGGACGTGCGCCCGAGCGATGGTCTCCTCTTCGCGAGTTTTTAAAAAAAATTCTCTCCTCTTTACTTTTATTTTGACGTCCATTAATTGTTGGGATGGATGTTGCTTTCCCCAGGCACGTACTTGAGTGTGAGTGTGTCTCACAACAGCATCTGTGTGTGTAAGTGTGTGTGTGTGGGTTTGTGTGTGTGTGTGTGTGTGTGTTTCATATCATTTACAAGTTAATTTACAAATTACTGGGCATGTATGTTTATTATATATTCTCCTGGTTCTAAGTGCATGTGTGTGTGTGTGTGTGTGTGTGCGTGAGCATTTGCATGTGTTGTTCTCTGCATGGTGTGTGTGTGTGTCTGTGTGTGTGTGTGTGTGTTTGTGTGTGTGTGTGTTTTTAGCCTTGGAAACAGACAGGTCCCACTTCAAAGCCAAACTGCTGGTTGCTCTCCCCAAAGTCTGACACCTTGATATCCAGCAGAGGAAGGTGCTCCACCTGTGGTGTGTTGATCTCCAGGACCGTCCTGTCGAAGCCCTTACGATACTGCGGAGAGAAACACAGAGGATGAGACGCGTCACAAATCAGAATCAGGATATTTACACGTGGCAGAACATGTTCATCTACTGTGCGTCTGTGTGGAAACACTCTTGTAAATCTTAAGTTACGCTGATGTTTTTAGGCTCTTAGCACATTAGTAACTAACACCTTGGAAAGAGGAAATTCACAAGTGATGCACTTCAGATGAGGTTAGCATGTGCCGCCTGGTGCTTGACAGTTGACAGTCACAGCAGATTATCATTTGCCTTCATGTCTCTGTGTGCTGCTGTTATTTCAAGACAATATCTATTCACAAAATGAGGCAATTCTCGAGCGTCTTAAGTTCATTACATCCTGTATATCCCAACAACGTCAACACACACAACACAAAGCTCTTTCTAACAGCACTGAAGGGTGAAGAATTGAATAGACTAGAATATAAATGAAAATCAGCGGGTGGAAAAAGAAACAGACGTGTGGTTTCTCCTGTGATTTGCAGCGCAAGAGGAGACAATACGATAATTATATTTTTTATATAGTTGTTTTTCTATTCATATTTTTGTGTACTTGAAGAGAGTGTACATCATAATATGTGATATGAGACCGTAAGCAGTCAGCAAATTTATTTTCAAATGTTAATCAGCAAAAATATGCAGCATGTTGATGTAGAGGAGGATGGGAAACCATCTCCATTCGGCTGCATGAAATCAAACGCTATCTTTATGTTCTTCATGTGATGTTTTGACATGGGACATGACACAGGAGGGATCAATCTGCAGTGTAACCCAATGGGATATCAAGACAGAAAAGCTGTTCAGACGTGTTGGTGTCATTGGTTAGGTGTTGGATGAGTTTTGCCGACTAGTTCAGAATGAGGTCAACACTGACGAGACACTGTTTTCCAGGAAGTGACAGTTTTCCAGTAAGACTCAATAAACCTTTCAGCAGAGAAGCATCAGTTTGTGCGTGTGTGAACTCACAGAGCAGCCGTCGACCAAGGCTTTGATGTAAGGGTTGGTCTCGTAGCTCAGCTCCTCGTCGTTGGCGCCCCGGAGGTGCAGCGCCCTGTCGTAGCTGTTCTTGGCGCTTTTGTCGGCCCAGGCCACTGAGCGGTGGCAGTGGTAGGTGAAGTTCTGGCGGGCCTGGACGCTCAAGAGACGCAGGAAGCCGAGCTGGACCACGGCCACAGGCTCGCCGTTAGAGTCCATGTAGGAGAACTGGGAGGAGGAGGAAGAAGGGGTGATATGAATATAGTAGGTGAGAACATTAGAAAACAAATTAGAAAACAAAAGTCTCACTCAGGGTTACTAACCTTACTACCAGTGGCGAACTGACTGTACCAGGATCCTGGAGTCTCTTTGTCCCAGGAGCTCATCTTCACCTGTCAGCAGAAACGTCCACATCACTTATTATAGTCAGACATGTTCAGTTCGATATGTTGATTCGTGCACGAATAAATAAAAACAGCTTGTGTGAGAAAATAATCGCTCATATCTCCTTAGTTTGACAATAAATGAAACACAGATGTGATTGGGGAATTAGTTTCTACACAGTTGTGTTTTTTTTTTTTTTTGCTGCATCATCCCTAAAATGTTTCGTTCGACTGTATTTCTTAACTTGCACTCAGAGATGTCACAGTGGTGCTGATTGGGTGACTGACCGTGTTGATGCTCTTGCTGGGATACAGGCACGTCTCTGCTCCGTTAGTGAAATTACAGAAGACCTTGAAGGAGTCTCTGGAGCAGCCCTGGTTGGGGTCGATCCAGTACTCTCCTGCAGAGGGTGACAGAGACAAAGCCGGGTGCAAAAAAATCTCTTAGTAAGTGTATTGAATTATTTTATTTGGTTGGAGTTCAGTATATGTTCTTAGTTGTTGTGTTTAAATATGTAATGAAAAAAAGAAGCGCTGTCCAGAATCATCCGCATGTTGAAACGACAAGATGGAGGGATCATTACTTTCAGCAGGTGGCTGGTAAACTTCAGGCTGAAGCCTCTTACCGTCTTTGAGGTCTGGCTGGCTGAGGTGCAGGTCCTGGCAGGTGCGGGCGGGGCTCTCCTGGGTGCCCAGAGGGAAGCGCATGGTCTCGATCTCCTGTCGGAGGGAGTTGAGAGAGCCGAAGATCTCCTCCATGCCTTCGCTGCCCATCAGGAACTCGGTGCCAGCGGTGTCAGATGCGGGCATGTCGGGGTCGGACTCGGGGAGCAGCTGGCTGGCGTCGATGGAGCGCTTGGACTTGGGACTCCTCTGGATGGGCAGGGGCTGAATGACCTCACCTGGGGGGCCCTGGGAGGCACGTTTACATTTCAATCAGTCAACTGACAAATGATAAATCCTACTTTTCCTGAAGTTTTCACAGAGAGAGGTGAAGTACTTACAGGAGGTCCAGGAGGTCCCTGCACTCCCTTTTCTCCCTTTGGACCGGCTCCTCCCTAAACACAACAGGAAGAGCAACGATTTGAGAAGCATTACAGCAGTAAATCACTTTCAGTGAACGATGTCACTCATATTGTGGAACACATTTGTAAAGTATACTCACACTAGCACCCTTAGCTCCCTTGATACCTTGAGGACCCTGGAAAAGACATCAGGCTTTAGTTTTTATGATGCTGATCAACTTCAGCGTTTCACCACTGTAACTGTTTACAATGAAACTCAAGAACATTATGTGAACGGAGCCAAGAGGAGGAAGACAGTGAGACGGGATGTTGATGGGATGAAAGAGGAGAATCACTCACAGGCAGACCAGGAGGACCAGCAGGGCCGATGGGTCCCGTGCCTCCAGACATTCCCTGTAACACACATGACGCATGAGACATGACATGAACGCATCTCACGCATTATATAAGTTGATGCGACAGCGGTCCGACTTACAGTCTCTCCTTTGGGTCCGGAGGATCCCTGAGGCCCAGGCAGACCTCGGTCTCCCTTCTCTCCCTGCTCTCCTGGGGGTCCGATGAGACCGATAAGACCTGGGTGTCCCTTCTCTCCCTTGGAACCGGGGTCTCCGCGCAGACCAGGCAAACCAGGAGGTCCCTGCAGGAGGAGAAGAAGAGGAAGAAGAGGAGAGGAGGAGGAGGACAGGGAGGAGGTGGTGGGGGAGACAGGAAACATGAAAAACAGGAGGTGAAGAAAGAGAGAGAGAGAGAGAGAGGGAGAGATGGAAGAGGTGGAGGATTGAGTGATGCGGCAGTAGGAGGTGTTTGATCCAAACTAGCTACTTTACAACTTAACAACTGTACTGCTGTGGATGTGTGGGTGAAAAGAAGAAGGTGTTGTTGTCTTACCAGGGGTCCAGGTGGTCCTTTCTGTCCGGCAGGTCCTGGAGATCCTTGCTCACCCTGAAACACAGGCACACATTAGCAGGTGACCATCCAACACATCGTACAACTAATGACCAATACAAAATACTAAGTAAAGTTAAATATTGTATTGTCTAGTTGCTGCATTGACAAATACAAAAATAATTCAGAGGCTTCACTGACCACTGATCCTGGGAGACCTCTGAGACCTTCTGTTCCTGGTTTCCCTGGTTGGCCCTGGGGGCCGACGGGGCCGGTTTTTCCTGGTGGGCCAACAGCACCTGGGTCTCCCTGTAAATGAGGATGATAAGAAAACATCAATAAAGTGTTTTCATGGGTTATTCTATGCATGATGGAACAGTATAAGTTATCACAGTTGGCTAACAAAAGAACAACATTCTCACTTTGCTAATGTTTTAATGGAAATGATCATCACCAGGGACCTTGGTATTTTTACTGTGTATACAGTGAGTTGAGCAGAACCACAAGGAGCTGAAAAATGCACTCAAAAGCTCTAGACTCACCTTGGTTCCCTTCTCTCCCTGACGTCCCTCTGGTCCTCTTGTTCCAGCTGGACCCTGGAGAGTTAAACATGTAACAGTGCATTTACAAACACAAAATGAGTTATATTCTGTAACTTCAAATTCCATAATTTAATCACATCCGTAATGAGACAGGTCACTGGATTATATCTGCACAACAAACACAGGAGGGAATCCAAACTGAATACAACATCACTGTCTGCACTTCTTATTGGACGCCGTACTGTTGAATCATTTGTACTTGTAAATTAAAATGTTTCTTCTCCTTTCAACTATCAGAGCAAACAATGAGGGCGACCTTACCCTCTTTCCTGGGGGGCCGGGAGGTCCGTTCTCACCAGGAGGTCCGGGGGAGCCCTGTAACAGGAGGCAGAGAGAGGAGATTCAGGTGATTTTAGAGACACATTTTATAAACCTTCATTCACATATCTGCTTTATTGCATGTTTTGACTTACAGACTCTCCCGCTTCACCATCTTCTCCTCTCTCTCCCTTGGCGCCATCTTGACCCTGAAGTAAAGCAGATCAGGGTTGGTGGTTTTTCTTCTTCTTGTACAGTAAAGTAAAAATCTCAAGACACCACGTGTATGAAACAAGCTGAACTGAACTGCCGGCAGCCACAGAAAACATGATTTGAAACATTTGTAATCTAACAGAACATATTATTGACAAGGTGTTTAAAAATACAGATACTCACTCTGGGTCCAACCTCACCAGGGGGACCAGGATCACCAGGGAAACCAACAGGACCCTGAAGGTGAGAAACAGAAGAATTTAGAGAGAAAATCCTTTGTTCATTCTGCTGTGGAGTCTAAAGTCATTGATCTGACTGCCAGTGTCAGTGGGTGTCATACAGGGTTTCCTTTGGGTCCGTCGTCTCCAGGTCGTCCTCGTCCTCCAGCGGGTCCAGCAGTTCCAGGTTGTCCGGCCTCTCCCTTCTCTCCGCGCTCCCCGCGAGGACCCTGGCGGCAGAAGCACCAAACTCTTTGTTAACTCATGGACGCTAATGACGAGTCAGTGAAGGGACAGTCTCCTCGTATCTCAACCCATAACGTGTTCGGGTCAGACGCTCACCTTCTTTCCAGGCTCTCCCACAATTCCAGGTGGTCCAGACTCACCAGGCTCTCCCTGCGGCGCAGACAGTATTTCTTTTAGTCATCAGGACAATGAATTCAGTTCTTATTTCTCTGGACACCATCAAACATCATTACATCTAATTAATTAAAAATTTGATCTATTCTTGCACCTTTTCTCCAAGAGATCCAGGATTACCAATACCACCAGGAGGACCTTGAGGACCCTGAAAAACACATATAAAAACAATTCAGATGAAAATATTTAATCATTTACATCAATTAAATATTGTTTTTTTTGTTTGTTTTTTTTAAACACTCACGTCAGCACCGTTGGGTCCAGCTGGGCCACGGGGTCCTGGAGGGCCTGGAGGACCCTGGAAAAATTAAAGAGAGTTGTGCTTGTATCATCATTTATGAATAGATCGTGATAAAACAAGACACTGAAGCAGGCATCGTGATAATTGTGTGTGTGTGTGTGTGTGTGTGTGTGTGTGTGTGTGAAACTCACCAGAGGTCCGACGTCTCCCGTCTCTCCCTTCTCACCTGGTGGTCCTGGCAGTCCCTGCAGGAGAAAGGTGACAGTTATGCAAACGCCAGTTGTACATAATTATGTTCATGAAACAAGTGTTGTGGCTTTCTGGGGTCTTTACCTGCAGTCCGATGGGTCCTGGGGCTCCTGGGAATCCTCTGGATCCCTCGTCACCTTTAGCTCCAAAAGGCCCCTGCTGACCCCTCGGGCCAAGCTCTCCATCAGCACCCTGCACCACAGAGGAAGATGAACGGACATATTCATGCGATTAACTTTTCCACTTGGTTAAGCCCTTTATCATGTGTGCATCTCCTGTATATACAATCAGGAACAAGCACAACTAACTGGCACTGCAAACTGTCAGATGTCTGTTGCAAAGAGTTAAAGTTTGAACTTACAGCAGGACCAGGCTGACCGACGGGACCCATTGGCCCAGGTGGACCCGGAGGACCCTACCAACAAACAAAAAAACAATGAGCAAGACGAAACAGCAGCCGCACGATAAACAGACAAACAGCATCATTATTCAGTATTTATTCATTAATTGAATTCTGATCATTTCCAATAGATATAAATCTTAGGGCTCTCAGGTCACTCACATGCTCTCCTTTCCCTCCTTTGGCGCCCTTCTGACCATGCTCCCCAACCTCACCCTGAAAAGACAAGGACACGTCACGTTATAGCAAAGTGCTGAAATGAATGATCATCACCCCTGATGAGAGCGCTGAGCCACACTGGACCTTATGACACATTACTCTGGACGATTAATAAAGTAACTCAGGTGGTTTTTACAAGGAGGTGTTGGTGTGAAGACTGTTACTTAGGGTTACTGGCCTTGTCTCCGTCCTCTCCGGGTACTCCAGGTGATCCGGCAGGGCCAGGCAGACCAACGGGACCCTGCACTCCATCACGGCCTGCCGGGCCAATAGGGCCTTTCTCGCCCTTAACAGGAGAAAAGGAGCAAAGTGGAAAATCAATAGTCGATCATTTTTCTTTGGCTGGACGGACGATGTTCAAGAGTCAAGTGCACTACTGCACACAGGAGAAAAATGTCCAGAATACTCACAGGGACTCCCTTCTCCCCAGCGTTTCCAGGAGGCCCCTGGGGGCCCGGTCTGCCAGGAGGTCCAACAGGTCCAGCAGTACCAGCTTGTCCCCTCTCACCAGGAGACCCCTAGAAAGGTACAATATCATGAAGATCGCACCAATTACAGCAGAAGACGGATGGACTGAGATACAAATACAAACGATGCTGATGCTGAAGTAAGTCACATCCTCTGCTGACAAACTACAGAGCTTCTATAGCTAGATATTACTGGTGTTGTTTTTGCTCCATTAGTTGGAGTTACAGTGTGATGGAAATGATCTTTTCACATGGTTTGAAACGTACAGCAGGTCCAGGAGGTCCAGCAGGTCCTTCACTTCCCTTCAGTCCTCCACCTCCCTGGAAAAGAAGACAAAAAGGGATGAATCTGTAATTTTTCAGCTCAGTTGCACACTTTTATCCAAAGGTCAATTTATTGCTATTAAGCGTCAGAGTCTGTGCCTGTCAATCTACACAGTATACTGTGTCTCTTGGTCAGACTCACAGGGGTTCCAGGCAGTCCTCTCTCTCCGGGGAAACCTCTCAGTCCAGGGGGCCCGTCCTTACCAGGGCCTCCTGGGGGTCCAGGGTCTCCCTTAGTGCCCTCCTTCCCTGAGGGACCAGGAAGTCCCTGCTCTCCAGGTGGACCTGGGGGTCCGGGGTGGCCGCGCTCACCCATGGGGCCGGTCTCTCCCGATGGGCCCTGGGAGGATGGAGAAATAGATGGAGATAGAGAGAGCAGAGAGGGGAAGAGGAACGAGGAAGTAAAAAGAGGAAAATGGAAGGAGGGTTTCCAGAAAAGAAAAAAACGAACGAAAGGAAAAGACGACAAGTTGTGTTGTTATGAAAACTGATGTGATTTATTGTATCGGTACTGACAAAATGATGCACCATGATGAGAAGACTCACCTGAGGTCCAACAACTCCGGGAGGCCCAGGTGGACCCATTTTACCTTGGAAACCCTGCAGGAGATAAACTCTGTTAACAGATAATCTACAACATGTTGAAACTCTATATAATTGTTGAGATGCATCATAATCCATGTGATCCACGTCTCATCATTAGAACAACTCAGCTGTTTTCTTTCTTTGGTGGAAAGGGTGTTTCGCCCTTTAATGATTCAACACATAACAGGAAGTAATGGGGTCACACCTGTTCTCCAGCATGTCAGCGGGAGAAGGAACTATGTAGAAATATTCCAGTGCACATCAGGAGTAACAGCAGCAACCTCAACATATCACTTCACCACTTCTTCATTTGTAATAATTCTGTATTGTAGCTCCCTCATGTTCGCTCATCACATGACCTGTGACGACTGAACACCTTTATTGTGACTGTGTAGTTATGTCAGTGCCTGGATCAGATACTGCATCTGAAGAAAAGCTTATAAAGGCACATAACTAACTGCACCTGATGTCGCTTTGAATCCAACCCACCTTCAAAGGGTGTCACCAAATAATTTACAGTCTCAAAATCAACAGAAAATGATGCAAAACACATAAATCATTTATCATTTTCCACAGTGTGAAAAAAACCCATCAGTAACAAACTAATCATTGACTGTTTGAATTTTATCAGGTATATTTTCAGGTGACTGACTGGATAATCAATCAAAAATCTAACTTACAACTTCTCCTCTCTGCCCGGGGTGTCCAGGCAGTCCGTCTTTTCCTGGTGGTCCCTGTAAGGAAACATCAAGTAAATATCAAATATGAATCAAATCTCCACCTTACGAGAGATTTTCCTAACAAGCAAGAGGGAACATCGAACACATGTTGGAACAATGTGCTATAACAGTCCTGTGAACGGCCGAGTGCTATCACCTTGAACATAAACCGAACCTACAATCAGTCTATAACAAACTGGTGTCAAAACATTTTCTTACAGGAGGTCCCTTTGGTCCGGGGAAACCGTTGGCTCCCTGAGGCCCGGGCAATCCCTGGTGAGACAACAACATATGATACAATAAGAACATATAACAATATCAAACACAGCCATTCAGTGTCTTATTAAAGCCTTAGAATATGAGGCACAGTTTTGAATGTAAGCTCTGACCAAGTGTCACCGAGCTTTCCTGTAATGAAAATGAAGCGCTTACCCTCTCTCCAAGAGGACCAGGAGGGCCATCGCTGCCCGAGGTTCCCTAACAGGAAACAATATAAAAACAACATAGTTAATAAACAGAAGAAGTAGATAGTCTTCACCTCAACTCTGAGCCAGGTTACTCTGAGGCAAAGATCTAAAAATAATATGTAAATGAATAAAAGGAATCAGGTGGTGTCCAGTTCTTTAGGCAAGACGGCAAAGAACAGTTTTCACTGAAATATCATCATAGTTTCAAATTTGAATTGTCAGATTGTTTGAGTTATTGAATTTAAAAAAGCAAACTATCCAAGTGTGGGTTCCATGAATAGGCAGTAAGTACAATATATAATGATTATGATGTAGGCAATGACTAACCATTAATAATGACCACATGATCATCATCAACAGCAATAATCATCATCACAATGGGACTCGCCAAGCACTTATATGGACACAAATAAATTTACTGTGTAGACAAACCTTTGCTCCTGGTTTCCCAGTTGCGCCCCTCGGTCCTCTCTGTCCTCTGGGGCCCTGATGGTCACAGACAGTAAGTCTTCATCAGTCAAACGCAATGCAAATGTGATGCTATGTGTAACTACACTGACACTGATAGCCAAATAGTTTTAAATGAACTGAATCATATCAAATCAGAGCTTGAAGAGTAACATAACGCCCTCTTGTTTTTGCTTTCATTTATCAACTTGCTTGCAGCAGAGCACATTTTGACAACCAACCACACCTCAGTGATGCTGGGTGTCATCAGAGGTGAAACAGGCTTGAAGTCTTTCGAACAGACTGATGTTAAGTTACTCTTCAATAGCGTGAGAAAACAAGCTGTGTTCAACAGCTTGACTGGAAGAAAGACCATCATCCTCTGAGCAGAGAGGCTTTGACAGATCGACTGAAAGAATGAATGACTGAATGTGAGACGGTACCGTTGGTCCTCTCTGTCCTCTTGGTCCTGCTTTGCCGCTGAGACCCTGGAAGAAAACAGTTACAGACTCGATCAGACAGAGGAAAAACTGGACATCATAACTTTATCTGGAGCATCCATCAGTCTAGATTATCTCTGCATAGATATACAGTGGGACAAAGAGCTGAGCATAAATCCCCCACAGAGCCATCCACTTACTCTTGTTCCTTTCTCGCCGTTTGAACCAGGGAATCCTGGGAATCCAAGAGATCCCTAAAAAACAAATCAACATCTCAACATCAGTTCTGCTTCTCACCAAAGAAGAATTCATCCTGGATGAATAAATGAGTCAGGATGGATGACAGATGCTGTATGAGTCTTCCTCTCACCTTGGGTCCTTGTCTTCCAGGATATCCAGGAAGTCCAGGTACGCCAAGTTTACCCTGGAATCACACAATGACATCATTAATCAATCGTGTTTAAAGGTTATTAACCTGTTCACAACAAACTGTATTACAAAGTTAGCAATAATGATTGCTTGAATTCAGGAATATATGCTATCATATGAAGGGTAAATAAGAGGCAGCCGATACTGTGCTGCAATCACATTAACATGCAGTAAAATTAATGACAAAATATCTTACAGAAACTCAAATTATAGTGTAAGGCAGATACTTGTAGTATAATTGTAAGATACTGTAAATTCCATTTTCCATCCATGACATCTGTTTCACTCAGGTGCACATACAACCACAAGAGGGCAGCACAATGCCATTTCTTCCTCTTATGTATTATCAAAACGATCATTTAATTTGAAGAAAATGGGAAATATCTTTAAGTCAATTTCACTTATAATAATGGATATATAAGAGACAAAGCAGGACATGATGTTCCTGATGATATCAGTGACCTCATCATGTTATTAAGAACCAGTCACGTAATCTCGTCCTCACTGAACGGGTCATACCTTCTCTCCAACAAGTCCAAGTGGTCCGAGCTCACCAGGGGGTCCGACGCGACCCTTTGGCCCCTCTGGACCGTCCTCTCCTCTGGGCCCTGGTACTCCAATCTCACCCTGTCAGCACGAGACAAATGAAAAACCATCAGAATAAATGAATATATGAAGAGGAATAACTCAGACAGTACAGCAAAGACATAAAAATGGCGATGAATAAGTTAATCGGTCAGTTCAGCCGTTCATCCATCCATTCATCATTACGTCAACAAACCAATCAACCATCCAGTTACTGCATCAATCCTTCTTACCCTCTCTCCCTTGGAACCAAAATCTCCTTTAATTCCAGGGAAACCATCTTCTCCCTAGAAACAAGCAAAACAAATATACATATGAAGCAAAAGGACCTGAACATGTCCTGTCTTTTATTTAACATTTTGCTAGTGTGCATCAACTAAAAGTGTAAATATCAGCTTAGTTTACCAGAGCGACTGTCAGAGAGACTGTTTACCAGAGAGACAGTATTTATCAAGTGATTCATGTGTATTTTGAAATATTACTTTGCCACTCACCTTCTCTCCCTTGTGGCCCTTCAGACCACGGATTCCTTGAGCTCCCTGCAGTCAAAGCAATAAATAATCAGAACAATGACATGATAAGGGATATTTAAGTCTCATGTTGGTTCAGTTTATTTACAGATGTAATACAAATAAGTCCCAAAAAAGCCTCACAATCAAAAACCCTTTTTACTGGTTTATAAAAGCTACCTGAAAGATGAAGTGTACTGACCTTGATGCCACGAGGGCCAGGATAGCCAATAGCTCCCTGGGGACCGTTGGGACCCTGAAGAAGGTCAAAGAAAGAAAGATGAGTTCCCAACACAATAAAATACCTTCAAGTCAATATGTTGGGTGTCATTTTTACATGGACAACTGCAACTATAAAGACATATTGAAAGTAACTGCACCGACGTTTTACTGTAAATGTGCATTTGAATCTAATTCTTTCAGTGTAATATGTTGTATATGTTTTTCCTGCTATGGGTCATATTTCATTGGTGAATTGACTTTGTTCGATGGAAGGGATGTGGACGTGGTGACTGACACCCACCTGGTTTCCTTTGGTGCCAGTAGGCCCCTCCTTTCCTGGGTGGCCCTGAGAAGAGAAGACAGAAAGCTCATCAGGTGTTGGTGTATTCAACTTAGTTCAGTTGTGATGATAAAGAAAAGGGAAGAGACAAACGTACAGGAGGGCCGTCAGCACCAGGCATTCCTGGCAGACCTGGTTTTCCTGTGGGACCCTGATGGAAAAGAAGACAAGGTGGTCACGAATGAAATAAATCAGTGGATATAAAACCCCACAAAGAGTCTTTATTTCAAATGTCTCATATCTGGATTAAATATTGATGCAATTTAGGTTGTGTTTGTTAGGAAGATCCTAAATCTGATTGCATCCATCTTGTTTTTCCAGAGCTAGATGCATGTGTCTGTAGATTGTACCCCAGTCCAGAGGGTGGTGCTATTGCTCCTGTACCTGTTTGGTAACTTCTATAAAACACCAGGAAACAAAGAACTTGTGCTAAAAATGGTTTAGTTACCAGGCCGACAGGTACCAGCCACACATGGATGACTCCCAGGGCTGAACTATGAGAGAGACACTCAGGCCTGATTCTCCCTCACCCATATAGATCGACAAGCACTTGCACTGATCAGGGATCAGATACTTACTATAAAGTTGTGTATTGTATATGAATGACCAAGAGTGCTTGCTCTCTGTTGCTTCATGTGACAGAGAGAAGGATGCATAATTTCAGTGTCATCTCAGTCGTACTTCAGCTGCCATTATCTCAGGGTGCAGGTGGGTTAATTAGTGAGACATACAGTATAGAAATGCATTTTTTAAAACCTTTGGACAGAGCCAGGTTAGCCCTTTTCCAGTCTTTAGGCTAAGCTGTGTATATTGGCTGCAAGTATATTGCTCCAAATGTCAAACTATTGCTTTAAAAGTCTAAAAGGGAGACGGACACAAAGAGTAATCATCAAGCAGAAACGCTCCTCGTCCCTTTATGTATTTAAATCCAGAATAAGACGTTATGTTACATCTAATCTAATCGAATATTTTGATTAAAACAGCATCTGCAATTTCCCCAGACCTCCTCAAAGAGCCACATCTGCCTGAACAGATGTTTTCTTGTTTATGTCTTTAGGGTTTAACAAGGGAAATCAATAAGTTCATCGAGGTCATCTTTATTATATAACTGCTGCTTGAATATATTTCCCTGAACAAGTTAACCATGGGTATCTTGTGGTTCTTCCAAGACAGAATAACCTTATATATTTTTGGTGTCTTACTTTCTCTCCTGGGGGTCCAATGGCTCCCTGAGGTCCTGGCATTCCCTGCAAAAATAATTAAATAAATAAGTAAAACAACAAACACATGAGACATAAGCACAACGTATGGAATGAATGCACACTCTCAATAATACAGCTTCCTCTTGTTTTTGTGTGCATGTGTGTGCACGCCTTTGCTCTTTATCATACAATTACTTAGTGAAAGGGGGAATATCACAAGTATGTGCCAACTGTCCTCTGTCTCACCTGAGTTCCTGGGGTTCCCTGCTGACCTGGAGGTCCTGGCTCTCCTTGGGGACCCTGAGACACACAGGGAGAATACGATAAGATAAAGTGATGACAAATGCAAAGACAGAAACAGCAGGACGAGAGAATCATATCTCAGAATTACTCATGAGAAAGGCTTTGTATCATAACGACTACTGCTCTAATTATCTTCTGATTCAAAAGTACAAAGTTACATGACAACATGGTAGATAACTTATAACTTATAGTGCCACTGACCAAGTTTCCTTTGGGACCTTGGTGCCCGTCATTTCCTCGTACACCCTGAGGAGAAGAGAAGATGCACAGAGAGGAAAATCAGAATCTCAATGATTTCAAACAATTCACACAGTTGCAAATATTAATAACTGAGATGAAGTCTTCTATCCAGAGTACATTTTCATGACCACAGTGGGAACTGACACTATCCTTGCTAGTGCCCTGGTCAAGGTCACTCACAGCAAATAATAGATTTTGGTGATGGTGTTAGAGTGTGTCTTTGGATCTGGATCAGGCACTTAAATCCAGCTGCCGTCTGTTTACTGTTCTGTGATTTGCGTCTGCAGAGGAAGCTGTGTGAAATCTGATAAATTGCCCCGAGTGATTGACTTGAGTCAGAGTTGGTTGGGGGGTGAAGACCACAAGTTCGACAATGAAAGAAATCAGTGTGTGAGCCGTCACAGTTGAGTCACATTAGCAGACCTCTGTATCCCGCTCCTCATCTCTGCTTGAGGTTAGATACATTAGTCGCTACTAGTATAAAGTTCCCAAACCACTGACTGACCTGTCAGCAGTTAAGATGCACTGGGTAATGTAAGTGCCAGGATGGAGAATACATGGAATAAAAATGCTAAAACACTATCTCTGGTTCTTCCGTGCCAAGGTTTGACCCTTTTTAAAAAGAAATCTGAGTCTGACAATGTGACAGGAGTGAAATGCTAAATCTGTGGAGCACTCTTTTAAAGGCAGAGCTCTACCACTTCAGCCAAACAACTCCAGGACATATGTATATATAAAGTTTGAGTGTCAAATGGATACTGTGGACTTGGGCCATACTGGGTATCTTGGTGTTGTTTTGAGGTGACTGTGGGAACATTACATGTTCATTTTTAGATTACTGCATATCCCCGTCTTTACATCAGGTCGCAGGGTGTTGTTTCGGGAGCTGCTGTGGGTGTTCAGTGGTCAGAGAGGGAAAAAACAGTGTTGCCAAAATAACAGCAGCAAGATGGACTTTGAAATTGTTTTTACTCACAGGAGGTCCAGGGATTCCAGGAGGACCTTTGGGTCCGAGCAAACCGCGAGGTCCCTAGAGACACGTGTACATTAGTAAAGAGACACACACACACACACACACACACACACACAGACACAAACGGTCGTGAATGACATATTCAAACAGCCATACACACTGCATTCCAAAATGAATCATAATGTAGATGAACATTAACAGGAGGTCAAAGGTCAACAACAGCTAGATCAGCGACATTAGCATCAGGTCAAACTGACAAATGAAACTAATACAGCTATTAAATTTAATATCAGTTGGTTTGTCATGGAAACACTCACTGGTTCACCTGGGAGACCCCTGGGTCCAACGTCTCCGTCGTCTCCCTGGAAACACACAGAAACAACACGTCAGGGACGGACAGAGGCTGATTATTATTATTAGGTGTTTTTGAATAGTGCCTGGGATCATTTCAGATTCTTTTCTCCTATCTTCATACCCTCTCTCCGTCCTCTCCTTGGGATCCTGGGGGTCCCATTGGTCCTGTGTCACCCTGTGGAGATGAGAGAGTGGAGGAGTGAGGGATCAGAAAATTCTTTAATTCTGCTTATGAACAGATATTCAAGTATTAATGTTGTTAAAGTCTGCTGACGCGTTCTGAACTGTCGCACTGTGTCAAGTGTAGGTGGCATTGTGATTGTTTTGCTGTTGACTCACCCTGTGTCCTTTGTCACCGGGCAAACCAGGAAGACCATCAAAACCACGGTCACCCTGAGAGAGACACACAGACATGTGAGGTGTTATTACCGTATTGTAGGAGATGGAAATGCATCACACGTGGAGTTGATGCATCAGTACTGTGTTTGAACTTTTGATTTGCACACAGCAGTGGGTTTTTGGGACACCAGAGAAAGCAAGTGATGCTGAAGCGAACCCAGCAAGACCAAGAACGAGTAAAAGCTTTTTTTTATCATTTATCATTTCACATCAGCATTTAAAAAATGTTTAATTACAAGGCAACATATTTACTGCTGAAATCCCAGTTACAGAATGAATTTGGATGTCTATTAACTAATGGCACCAGAGAGAGGTTACCTTAGATCCAGACTCTCCTGGCATTCCCCTGGCACCATCAGCTCCAGCGCGGCCCTGTTAGGAGACAAGCAGAGGGACAGTCGTACCATTCACCTAATACTCATGTTTTGTTATTGACAGGGCATGCTTGGCTTCTGGACTGGCAAAAACCCCAATTAAAGAAAGTAAATACGAGACACAGCGGCTGTTTTGTATACTCACTCTTCTTCCTGCTTTGCCTGGAGGTCCCATCAAACCCTGGGGTCCCCTGGGGCCCTGACAAATGAATTAGATGTCTGTGATAAATGCCTGTCATACTGCAGATCTACGCTGAGCGCAGCTCAATAATAACATACACAATAGTGTAAAGGTAAAAGGAGGGTTAATGACATGATTTGACATAAAAATGATTTCAATGATTTGATTTGGTTGTGAGGTCAGAGGTCAGTGTTTTTACCTGAGGACCGGGGTCTCCGCTCTCTCCCTTCAGACCAGGACTTCCAGGACTTCCCTGAAACACACACAATCATCATCAACACCTCCAAAACTATTCATCCTGTCACCCTCCCTTAATGATGAGCAAGACACATGAGAGCTGTTTTGGCATTTGAGACTTCACAAACAAGCTTATAAGAGACCTATTATGGGATCAAAACCCTTGTCATGTGTCAAACTCTTTTTGTGTTGTGTAGAAGCAGCTGGACTGTAAAAGGGTCCAGATGACTGGTAACATACCAGGGGTCCAGGGCGTCCAGTGAATCCCATGGGTCCAGGAGGTCCTTTCAGAGCCATCTAGAGACAACAACACTTCATCATCAGTGATCATGGAGACACATGGCTGCTTGTGATGTTGGTGATGTAGGAGGAAAAGGACAATCTCCTTTTCATACTCATGTCTTTAAAGATGTTGACAATCTCAGACAATGGTGAAGCCTCAAGGCTCCATATGGTCCTTGAAAGACAATGAAGTGCGCAGTGTAAATGTTAAATAAACGTGGGGACTGACCCTGGCCTGAGACAAGATGGCTGCTGCCTGGGCTTCCTGTGCAGAGACAACCGGACCCTTATCTCCTCCACTCTGACCAAAACGGAACTGCAAGAAGAAAAGAAAGAACAAAAAAGAAAGATAAATTCAATATTATTTATTAACAAAAAACACTAATGAAGTTTGAACTGATAAAGAAAAAAATAAAAACATGGTGGCAGGTTTATAGACTGGAGCTGTGGTCAACGACAAACCTTTAGCTTATTGGCAGTGGATGTGTTTGAGTGGTCAGAGCCGGCATCCAGCCATTGTAATGAACACACAAAACAATACAGAATAAGGAGGAAGGGCCTCTGTTACACCTTAAAAGCATCTGCAAAACAATTACCCATCTTGGCTCAGACATCACTCACATGTGCGGCCATTCAAACAGCAGCCCTCTCTAACAAAAGGACCAAAAGGTAAGAGCGACTCACAGGCAGCATCACTGAGGTTCCAGGAGGTCCAGGGACTCCATCAGCTCCAGGCAGACCAGCTCTACCAGGAGGACCCTGAAGGATGGAGAGATGGAGCGGTGAGCTCGCAGGTTCGAGCGGAAATGAAATGCGCTTCTGTGCATGCGCAATGACCTATATATGTCTCATTTTGTCTGTGCACAGATTCAGCGCTAATGTCTCTACAAACCTACATTTCTTCAGACAAAGTGAAACACTCACCCTCTCGCCAGGGTCGCCAACAGAGCCAGGAGGTCCAGAGGGGCCGGAGGGGCCGGAAAGACCCTGAAAGAGGCGGGGGGAAGAGTCTTGAGTTTGTTATTTTGTTGTTTGTTGAAGTGGTCATTTTCTAGGTCACTGTCAGGTGCAGTTTGATTGCGGTGTTGCATAGGAATATCCTACACATTACACTCCAGAAATAATGTTAATGTAATAACAAACTTGCAACAAACAAGTTATTTTACTACTTAAATAATTCACAGGGTACTAACCTAGAGTGTATCTAATATTTAAAGGTGGGTGAGTAAAATTTCTTGAGGAAAGAAAACAACCATCATTTACTTACAGCAGGTCCCTCAGGTCCTGGAGGGCCTTCAATCAGCATACCCTGCAGAAATAAAACACGTTAAAAATGTAATGCAGGAGGATGAAACCCAACAAAAAGGAACATAGAAATCAGTACAAGTCATTACTCCGTTAATCTCCTGTGATTTTGTGCGATAAAGTTTGTTTGTTCGTACAGTACCTTAAATAGATCAACTCATTAACTACAAACACGTTCTTGAATTGTACTGGAAAGATCTGCCCCTTTCTACGGCTGCATTTAAGGTCAAATAACGTATTTGAGTAACTTAGGAATGAAACATGCACTGATGAGAATAATCATTTTAGATGATGTTCAGCCTCTTAGCGGGTCAAGAGGACAAGATGCTGAGATTCGTCATTAGTAGCTTGTGGGATAAAGTGTCTGTGGGAAGCGTTTCCTCTCCGTGACAGAGTAAACCTGTTTATATACACCTACTCATGTAAATCTGCTTAAAGACAATTAGTGACTCACAGGCTCCAGGACGGCAGGTTCTCCTTTCTCTCCTTTCTGGCCTCTGACGGCGGCCTGAGGAAAACACACATGTAGCCAACAACACAGCGCAGTCAGTACAGAGGTACTTTACACACACCCGTTGAAAACACACTCACAGAAAGCATTATGGCAGATAATGGTGTTTTGGCTTTATGCGCTGAGACAACAGGAAGACGCACACTTACAGAAACACACCCACATTCATTTACCACACGATATTAGACACTATTGTTCCAGCGTAGAAAACAGATAATGAAACGAAAACCTGTTTGACTTGCGATAAAGACATAAAGCTTTTCGTCCAAATACCGATGATTTAATGGTTCTCCAAACTGTCGCTCCTTTACTTGCAGAATTGTTAACGGAGAATCGTCTGGGCTCAGCAGCTCTAAGTGAAGCCATACACTGAGAGAAAGGGCATCCAAAACAAAAGACGCAGCAAGCAGCCACTTGCTCTTTGCGCTTTGAAATGCCTCTTTATGCAGTGTATGCAAAGTTCAAGTTATTGCTGATGTTTATTATGATCCCAAATAGCTTCTACCACGGTAATAGCTATTCTCCCAGGGCTCCTGTGGTGCTCACTATACAGCGTATAGAATAAAACCCATTTCAACCACGATGAGGAGACTAGGTCTCGATGCATTCAAACTCAGGTTTCTCTGTGACTGATTGAGCTTGCCCGGTATGAAATTAAATCTAGGAATAGACTTTACTTTCATGGCGGCCATTTTTAATTTACTTGGATGACACTGTGGGTAGGAAACTTAAACACTTGTTAACAACCAGTCCTTAAAATGAATACAAAGGTAGACTGAGGGTTTTATTTTTAAGGTCAAGTTTAAACAGGTTACTATGGTCAAAGATGTAGCTCGTCCTCGTCCGTACTCATGACTATATTCTCCCTCCCAGTATTACAGGTACCGTGTGTTCAAATTAGCCACCATGGGTGAGAAGGGACTCCAAAAGAGGGCAAACTCAAACAAGTCATTTAAGAGGACATTGAATACAATTCGACAAAGACTAGGACTCAGAGTTGGTTGAAATCGATTTTGTTTCGTTTTTTGTTTTTTG
Organism: Seriola dumerili; assembly: GCF_002260705.1. Classification (NCBI taxonomy): domain Eukaryota; kingdom Metazoa; phylum Chordata; class Actinopteri; order Carangiformes; family Carangidae; genus Seriola; species Seriola dumerili. The sequence continues at coordinate 100,892 of NW_019176922.1, read as the reverse complement.
TTTTGCCCCTGAAGCAAAAACGACTTACGCCTCCCTCGTCTGTCACAGCGGACAGGGCGGGGCCCATGTTGGCATCGACCTCTCCAGTCTCCATTATCGGCTCATTGTAGTCCCTGTAGGAATAGTCGTATTCCTTCTCGTCCCCTGTCACATACTCCTCAGTGAAGACCTCCTCGCCCGCTCCGCCTGCCTTGGTGGCCTCTACCTCCTCTCCCACCAGTTTTGTCTCCACCTGGGGCTGGGTTGGGTTTATCAAAGCCGCAAATGGGATAGATGGAGGGGCACGAGAGGATGAATCAAGCAAAGGAAGAAGAAAAAAAAAGGATGCGAGAGGAAGAAGGGACAGTGAAAGCAGGAGGGAGAGGTATGTATGATGGGGAAATGTCATTATAGGAAAGAGAAATACAGAATGAAACAACAGGGGGAGTGGAGGAGAGGGGCATATATAGAAAAAAGTGAGTCTTACCTTTTGCAAATAAACAGTGACATAGGGACAGAAAACAAATAGAGATCTGACAGACTGTGGGGACTCTATCAGTCCTTCACGCCTTAACTTCAGGCTTCAGGTTTATCCTGCGACCTAATATCTTCTGTTAATCATCTATTAAGCTTATAATAGCATGTGTTTCCATCAAAGCGTGTCATCATCAGCTTGTGTGTGATGACCTGAAACAAATTGATTTCTCCAAATTTGCCTAAATATATGATCTGACATTGTAAAAGTTCCTAAACACACAGAACTGATACGAAACACTTTGTGAAAACAGGCTGCTGCTGTGTGCTACGCTACGCAAAGCAGGAACTGTGTTATACAGTAGTCCATGTTACTTACCGTGGGGGTTTTCAAAACAAACATGAATCCAGTGGATTTATGCCGTACAGATGAATACATGTGAAACACTATCCCAACAAACTGTGAACAATAAGTCTACTTGTTCCTAAAATATACAGTACAGACTGGCTGACGTCTCTCTCTCCAGAACGGTAGCAAAAACATTCTTAGCATCAACATTGAAAACCAAAACAAAGTCATCAAAGTCAGCTTATACAGATCAAATGGTAATGATGACAATATGGATTATTGCCAGGATAAGTGAACTGTGAGAAACAAATCAGAACTGTGAGAAACTCATTCTCAATTTCTGAGTGTAGGGCTGCAACGTGAACCACAGCAACTACTGTATTCTCTAGTTCAGTTAGATTTTTCTCCCAAACAAGAATGCATTATATCCATCTCCTGTTGTTGCCGTGGTTAAATGTGCACATCAAATATTCCTATGTGAATCCCTTTTTCACAAGAATTTTTTGTTCTTATGACAAGACCTCAAACCGATCAACCCAAGAATCTTGCGATGAGAACAGAACGGGGATCTTGTTGTTAGGGAAAAGGGGAGCCACATAAAAATGTTTGATGATACAAGCAGATGAATGTGGTGCATTCTCTTTTGAAAGAGGTTTTTCTCTTATGTCTTGTCACGTGGCATCGGTGCCAACGAAACAGTGATGTGTTGGTTAGAGAAGTGTAAAGAGAGCTATGGCTACTTGGTTAAACTATGAAGACTGGGCTCACCACCACATAGTATTACACCGTCTTCTCCCTTAGGTGATAGAAGTCTCTTGTATTGAGGTGATGATTTATTCTTGTTTTTCTATTCTTGAAGTATTTATACTATAAATCTACATGGAGATTTGGCATTTAATTTACATACATGTTGTTCTCTATAAGGTTTATCTATCCTGTCCTCTTTGACTATTTCATGTCCTTGATTCTGTGTCACTGCTCAGTGTGTACTTTTCTTTTTACCTGCACAGGGACCACTTCATGTCCAATCACCTCACCCTCTGGCAGTGGGTCCGTCTCCTCATAGTAATAATCAGTCTCTGTAGCGGTGTGGCCAGCCTCGGTATATTCAGTGCCTACATCCTGATTGGTCAAGTTGACAGGAATTGGGGAGCAGGGAGGAAGTAAGCAGATTTGATTGGAAGAGCGTGGTTAGTTCAAAGTCTGCTTGTAGGTAATGATGAGTTAAAAGAAGAAAATGGAACACATCATAAAACTGTGGTTGCCAGAGGCAAAGAAATGTTTAGTGGCAACTCACATTTTTAAAGTTGTAAAGATCCATTTTAGAAAAGAAACTTCAGGTAGTTTCAGAGTCTCAGTGACTATAAATTTTGTCATATGCAAGATTTAGGGAGTCATTGAGACTTCATTGCTGAGATTTCTTTTCATTGTATTGTTGAACCATTTTTGCTTTTTAAAGTCCACAAAGCCAAGATTCATGAAAGGGTGAAGTCTGCCCTCAGAGGAGGTAGGACTGAGAGCCTCTATCCATCCCTTCAGATGAAAACATCATGACCTGATGCTTTGGGATGTCTAGTTTCACCCAAGACCAGAAAACAGAGAGACAACCCAAATCAACAGCCTCACAGAACATAATTCTGTTCAGTCAATATAACAGTCAACGCATGCTATAAATGAATTTTTCAGACCCCCCTGAAGACCATGAACCTCACAGTGTCTCTCTATGAAGCGGCCACGCTTCACAGTAGATTGCACAGTGAATGAAATTGAACCTGTAATGAAAGCAAACTTAAAGCTCGCCTTTTACATTCTGTGAGGCTGATTTATTCATATTTGAAAAAACAATATGACCAGAGACAGGGGGACAGGTGTCAGAGAGAAAACACAGGTACTTCAAAAACTGAAAGAAAGAGAATGACAGAGTGACAGAGGAGGTTTGTTGTGTTGCATGTGTGTAGAATGTGACAGTATTTGTGTTTTCTCAGGTTTAGTTTCTGTGCCATAGCAATCCATGCTCATTCATTCGACTGGTTTCCCCCGAAAAGAAAGAGACGGAGCGATGGAGTGTATTCAGGTTCTGAGATCCAGTTTCAGCAACTTGAAGGTAGGAGTATGAAGTGAAGTAAAGAACAATGAAACTGTACAATTAGCCATGCTTCAATGTGCACCGCTGTATCATATCATATGGAGCAGTTGGTGTGATCATGAAGATCATATGATATATAAACAGAGGAGAAGGCGCCCAGCTCGGTATGAACCCTTCCATTCTGAAGACCAGATTGTCCACCATTAAGGATTTACATCAAAATTTGCACTGCCAGCCTCCTACTGAGAGACCAAACTACTCATAAAAGACTCCCCCTACATGGCAAGTTTCACAAGAATTTTGCTGCAGACCCTGGATGGTGGAAAGAGCTGGCAACCAGATGGGACAGACGGGACATACGACTCTGGACATTCCGACCCAAACATGAGCCCTCCTGTTGTACCTGTTGATAACCGTTGGTAATTTTCTTCGCTGGGACGACAGTTCCACTCAGCGCAGTCTTGCCAAAGGGTGGGAAAGGTTTGTGCTGGGATTTGACATTAATGTCCACCATCTTGGATTTTGTGGGTCTGGGTGGAGTGGGCCTGGCAGCGGCAGATGTTGGAGCTACTTTCTTCGAAACCTTTTCGACCACATTCTTCACTACTTTGCTCGCTGTTGATTTGACCAGAGGGACTTTGGTGACCACAGTTTTAACTTTGATCTCTGTCTTCACTTGGGTTTTTGCTGCAGCAGCTTTGGTGGCCACAGCCTTTGCCGTCTTTGTAGGTTCAGGTTTTGATGCTTTTGTGGGTTTAGGTGTCTTGGTAGCTTCTACTTTGGCAGCTGATTTAGCTGCACTGAACACAGTCTTTTCTATCTTTTCTACTTTAACAACTTTCTCAGTCTTTGATTTTGTAGTGGTTTCAGTTTTAGCCTGATTTGCAGCACTGATGACTTTCTTTTCTACCACAGTGATAACTTTGCCATTGCCATTAGCCTTAGCTTCACCATTGACTTTATTCTCAGCTTTGCCATTAATTTTGACTTTAACCTCTTTAACTTCAATGGTAGTTTTACCATTCCCATTGGCTTTCTTGTCTGCTGTAGCTTTGCCATTACCGTTTCCATTAGCCTTAGACACAACAGTGGCTTTTCCGTTTCCATTGACTTTCTTTTCTGCTGAGGATTTTCCATTTCCATTACCATTGACTTTCTTCTCAATTACAACCTTGCCATTGATCTTGGCCTGAGCTGTAAGCTTAGCTTCAGCTGTAGCTTTGCCATTGCCGTTAGTTTTGGTTATAGCTTCTTTTCCATTGCCATTGGCTTTAGCTGCACCATTTGCTTTCTTCTCAGCAGCTGCTTTACCATTGCCAACTGTCAGCTTAGATTTGACTGCTGCTGTTGGTTTGATCTTAGACAGGAGGATCTCTACTGCAGTGGGCTTTGCCTTGGATGTCTTGGCTGTGGAGGACTTGGAAACTTTGGTGAGCAAAGGAGGCTTGACTACAAGTTTGTATGATCCAGTCCTGGCCGGCTTAGCTGGAGTGGGTTTGGCTTTGACAGGGGTGGTTTTAGTGGGGGCCACTTTTCCATTAAGCGCCTTCTTCTAATATCCGTGATTATTGTTTGGTTGAGATGTTGTTTAGTATGTAAAAGTGCATATTGACAAAGACAGGGAGAGAGAGTGGAGGAAGACAAAGATACATGGAGGGGTTGGGAGGGGGATGAAAAGCACAAACAAGGGATGGACAGAAGGAGAGAGAAAGACAAGAGTGGATGTTTTGAGAAACAATGACATAAAGATGGCTAAGGCTTGGATGATTTACTGAGACTGTACAGGCATTACTGGATACAGCAGAGGATTAATACAAGTTTTAAAATGGGAAACAAAAATACAACTGAAAAAACTACATGTAAAAATCAAAATTCATCAAATCAAAAAAAGACATTTGAGAAATTTCATGTCTTTGACCCAAGTCATTTGGAGCAATTTTTTGCTGATCTCTCCAGTAATGCCATTCCCAATATTAAATGACAAAGCAGCATCTTGGTGCTAATAGGAACTGGAGCCTGTGGTTTGGCAGAGGCACTGAGGGTGTGACTGGTCAGGTAAAGCTGGTGCTGAACTCACACACACACTGCACAGACACACACACACACAAAACGTACACATCACTGATGCACTGACCTGCCGCGCTCATACACACATGCCGTTGATAATGCACTGAGCAGTCCAACTACCAGACAGAGATGGTTGCTGCAGTTCAGCCATGCAAAGGAGGGAGGACAGATGCCAGGCTTGCATGCAAAGGAAAGTTAGTCACATGAAACCACAAAATGAAAACCACTGTGCATGATTAATTATACTTCTCGTGCTGCTACAATGAAAATACATGCAAACTAACACTGTAAACAAACTGACCAAAAAAAAAAAAAATTCACCCAAATAATATAGCGTGGGGAAAACAGGCCATCACCGGTGATATAAACTCCTCACATATGCAATACAGAACAGAAACAGACTTAAAGGAGACAGACTGTGGCATACATGTATGTCATGTATGCCATACAAAGGTCAGATGTACAACCATGAATGCATTTACCAACACAAAAAACATGTGCATTGATATTCCCATGTTGACTGGAAAACTGGTTTGGAAACTGGTGACACAGAAGTACAGTAGGTGCATGCGGTGACATCCTCCAAGACAATCAAGAAATCATGCAAGTAACAAGACAATACAGACACATGCCCCGATCAAATAGCGTTGCAAATCTGTCTAGGTTTTCTGTGAAGCTGAATGGGTGGGGTTTGTCATAAACATGACCGTGCAATGAGTGCTAGAAAATTCAAACAATCACAGGAAAGCGTGTGCAAGTCAAATAACTATGCTGTTCTGCGATCATCTTCTTAAACACCCGCTGGGTGACAAACCCCACCTACCCCGTACACAAAGAATTAATGAAACGTATTTACAAAGACTATTTGACCGAGATGACATAAAGAGAAGGCTGCCCTGCGCTTTCTTATTTGTTTCCTGTGCTAACCTGTATTTCATGTGCTCAGTTTGTCATCAAACACAAAACAATCAGTCATCGTGTAGTTCACTGGTTTGATTTGGTGATATCAGCAAACTCGCACAGTAAAACCAGACGTGATTTTAAGAAACCTCTGTTAACAGTCTTGAAAAATTCTAGGTAAATGTATATATATATATATATTTCAATGTCAGGCTATTTGCTTTTTCTTATGGCATAATTTCATCCAAAATTCTGTGAACATACTGTAGATGTGAGAATGTTTGTGATGCAAATTTAATCTTATTCCTTGTCAGCGTGGAACGGGATGGGATATGTGAAGTAGGAGTGAATACTGGAAAACTGAGTGGAGAAGAATGTGGAAACCAAAAAAAAAAAAAAAGTGTGCATGTGTGTATAACAACACAGCTGCACCTAAACCACCCTAGTGCCCCCACTTGGCCACATCTGAACACACACACATATATGACAACATGTAAATGACATGAGGACAAAAAAAAAAAAAAATCACAAGGAGCAGAGGTAATCCTGTGTGACGGAGATGGTGGAAACGAGGTGGATGTGTGAGAGGTGGATGTGGATTAAAGAAGAGGTGAGATATGATTAAAACAAGGGAGGTATGGAGTGATGAGGGATGAGAGAGGTATATGGAGTGGTAAAAGGGAAAATGCAGATATATTTTAGGGAATATTTACTGTAAATTTAGTTGACACTCAAATATTCAACAAGCTAAACCTACATAATGAATTATTCCTCAGTTATGGCTTTAATACCTCTCTCTCTCATTCTCCTTCCCTTCCACAAACCCAGCTCGTGTTTTCCCTCTCTCTTGCTCCCTCTTTACCTGTAGATCGGGGGCCCCAGGTGGGGGAGAGGGGGGCGCAGAGGAGGAGGGAACGCCTGTTGTTTCCTCATAATAATAGGGGTATTCATGGTCATCCTGCTCCTCATCAAAGTACTGAGAGAGGTGGAGGGATGGAAGAATTGAAAGATGGGAAGGATGGACAGAGAGATGGTTTGGCAGGGGGGGGGGGCATGAAAGCGAGATGAATGGAGGGAGAGGAATTCGTGAAGAGGGGGAGAGTGGATATCCAGGGGGTTACAGAGAAGGGGTGAAGCAGGAAGGGGGGGGGGGGTAAAACATGGTGATAGACAGCAAAGGAGATAATGACAAAATGCAAAGCTTTTATTTTTCCATTCATTAGAGGGAGTCCGTGCCGCTGGTTCAAAGGTGTTGATATTTAAAATGTCGGCACACAGACGACCTCCATGAACAAGAAAAAACAGCAAAAAAAAAAAGAAAAAAAAGGGTGAAGCCAATGAATAAAACCACACTGATTTATATTCATTCAGAAAGCGGTCATCTCAACAGCATCAACATGACAGGGTTTGGGACACAAAGTGTTGGAGCTCTGTACAGTGTCTGACACTCTATACTGACTTAAGATCCGGCATGCATACTTAAAACACAGATCAGGTACTTTGGATGAATGAATGTGGATGACAGTCACTTGCTACTTTTAGCTGCTGGTGTCAGGGAGCTGTCAGCCTCCAGAGATCAGTAACTTTTTGAGAGAAAAACAATGAGGAAGAGCTTGCAAAGCTGATAATACATGTAATGTGCACAACCAGTCTCAGTAAGCAAAGAGGCTCCACCTTAAGCCATCTTCATGCCAAATCCTTATGTTTCTCAATTTAACCAGAAAACCAATCAGAATTTAACTTCGTTTGTTTTATGCACTGAACAAATTCTGTCTTCAGTCCATAGGAGGAAATTGGGGAAGACATTGACGTTGGCTTGTATCATCCTCTTTCCCCTACCTTTCTGTGTTCCACTGCAGCAGAGCAGAAACGAACAGTGGCAACTAGTCCACTGCCGTAACAATTGAAGCTCATGTCTCTCCACAGCGAGGTGCATGAAATGATGGAAACGTGCCCGTTCGTAGAGGTGTGGTTTATGTTATGTTAGGACAAGGCCTCTGCTTTTCTTTAGTTACCTCAGGGACACACAGACTGGGGAGGTGAGGAGGAAAGTGGATGGATACAAACTGTTGCTGATGACGGGGATGCGTGAGGAAGACAGGAAGGGAGAGCAGCACTTTGATGACATCATCAGATGACTTATCATTATCAAACTGAACCTGAGGACTTTTCTTTCATTTTTCTGACCGGTGCACTTATTGTGGCTGTTGTTTTTACTCTCTGATCACATTTTCCTGCGGTGTAGCTTCCCTAATGCAAATTATATTTTACAGACTTAATTTCTTTATGTTTGGAGTGAACTTTACAACGCTCCTCTGAGACGAAACCTGCACATTGGGAGGAGCTTGAAGCAAACATTTTTCTTTAAAGGTGAGATTCCTGACTTAACTGACCCTCTAAATTATTTTTATGTACAAAGAGGCTTCAATCCATTTCCGGTCTCCTTTACCATAGAATACACATGACCATCATTTAGAAAGGAAAAGCCATTCTGCAGTATTTTGGTCTCAAAACTTGCCTTTTCTGTTTTCATTTTTAGCACTCATTTCCCTAAATTCTCAAGATTCCTCCTTCATTTTGTGATTTCCATTTATTTCAAGAAAAAGTTTCTTTTTTAGACTCTTCAGATACAATGAATAGTTTAACAGTTTTCTTTCTCCAAATAAATAAAGTGCCACAGAAAAGGAAAACAAAGTCCACTGATTCAGTTTGGGCCCGCTTCACTGGAGCTACAGATGAGCCTACTATTTAATGACTGAACCGTGTTAGCATAGTGCTAGCAGCCTGACGTTATCTGCTGTGTAACTGATGCTACTCAGGAGTCTTGTAAGTGCTGGTGGATTCATGTGTGTCGGTAGTATTCACTTTGTGTATTCACTGTGAACGACTGAGACCTCATCCTGCAGGAACCTTTCTAAGATGAAGTGAGTGAGTGAAACATAAAAGCTACTTATTGTCGGCTGCGGGAAGGTTTTAAGAAGTTGAACTGTTTCGATTGAAGTTTCATCAGTGCGGAGGAGGAGGAAATGTTGATTGCGTACGTCTGCGTATGAAGTGGTGTTGTGATGGTGTTACTCACGTATGTGTTGGGGTCCTGAGCCTGGGTCTTGGGCAGAGGGGAGTCACAGTCAGGGCTGTAGTGTTCACAGAAGTCATAGGCAGCCTGGGGGTTGGAGGCGATCAGCAGCTGCTGGATGTCTCCCTGTGGAGGAAAAACAAACAGGTGCGTCATTTATCATGAGGCTGAGGGGGAAGTTTTCATCTCAATCAATGCCACCGTTGATGACATGAAGTTGCTACCTTGTGAAGTGAGCACAAAAGTAAGACTGCAGACTGCTACAGTCAGTTTAACCTGACATCAGCCACCCAACCAATATCTGGAAAGTGTGTCCCTTGTTGATTACGTTTATCAAAGCCCTCACCTGGAAAACCTCCTCATCAAGCAGACGGGCTCCGAACACTGTGATGCCATTGGTGTCGACCTCAGCGTTGTTGCCCCGGGGCAGGGGGCGGGTCATCTTCTTCTTGCAGTCCAGCAGCAGAGTCACGTTTTTCTTGGAAACGGAGAAAGCGATGCGATGCCACCTAGAGACGAGGAGGAGGAAGCGAAGGCGAATAAATGTGTAATGTGACGACAGGTCTGATTAAACAGGTGTCTAACCCCAACTCATGTAAACACTCATTCCACACACACTACTCCCAGCCACTCGCACCCACATGACCCCAATCGTGTCATCTCAACCAGTCACAAACTGGTTGTTGCTGGTTACTGACTTGCCATCAGCCAGGTTGACGCCTCTGAACAGCGGGTAGTCCTCGGGGGCTGGCTTGCCGTTCTGGTCCTCGTACAGGAAAACAGGAGAGCGTCCCAGCTCGATGCCCAGCTGCTGGATGCCCTGCTCACTGTAGATGGAGAGGAGGAAGGCCTGGAGACCAGCATGGGCCTTAACCAGAGCCATGATGGAGAAGTTCTCCGGGAAACGACCTGCGGATGAGGGAAGGGAGGAGAGAGACGATGAAAGAAGGGAGGGATTAGATCACAGACTGGCTTGTGGGTATTTCAAATGAGGAGGCAGTAGGAGGGTGTGTAGACTGACCTGGACCTTCCTCCAGGACATTTATTTATCAATGAAAAAAAAAAGGTGAGGAAAGAGAAGACACAAGAGATAGCTTTCAAGCGGGACAGATGAACAAGTGGTGACTGGTGAAGGGAGAGAACGGAGAAGTAGTGCAGGGTGAGAGAGGGAGAATAAAATGTGAAAAAAGACACTAGTGATGATCTTAAAGTGATGAAAGTCAGAGATCTGTGTCAGGATTAACTGATATCCAGAGTCCCGTGTGAAGCTGCCATAGATGACGAGGACACGTAATAACAGGTGGGCGCAGCTGGAGAAGGAAGGCTGAACCTCAGAGAGTGAGCTGAAAATCAGCTTCCACTTTTGAGGATTTTTCTTCACAGCCACATAAGTGCTACTCTCTCTTGTCTCTCCTCACTCCCGGGTGTCAGAGACAGCATTCTACACTTAATTTGTTATGGCTCTCCCGCACAGTTTAACTCAGCCCCCGCAGCGCAACACATAATTATACTTAAAATATCCCAGGAGCAATCTAGCATGGGGCACAACAGCCTCACTAAACTCCAGAGAGCTCAGCTTGAAATACATCCAAACATAAAGAGCAACCTGTAAAGGTAATTACAGGTCTCTGCACTCTGGAATTCAACGTAAATATTAAACCCTGCTGTAAGTTAATGTACTCCACAGGAACGTTCACGTCTTTCAATTTGTCTCCTCTTTCCTGAGCAAACTCTCCTGCTGTCAAAATAAAACAGATAATAAATCTCCATATGCTATAAAAAGAGTTGTATGTTCATAATTCTGTAGACAATTATATACTGTACCACTCCATTTGGTTGAGGTATTTTCATGGTAGGAGTTAATTTGATCAGTATTGGACTGTTCATGGAAACTGCTCCATGGTAATGTCTCATGTTAACTAATGGATGCCTGCAAGATAATAAGAAACTAGTATTTTCCATTCTAGAAACCTGAGGCACATTTACACTACACTACAGTAGACGCACAACACTGTTTAACATTAAAGAAACTTTCTGTTGGTTTGGTTGGTTCTTTACCAAAATAAAACTACAATATAAATACTTTAATTTCAGACATGATCAGACTTCCTGTATTAATTTGGGGGAAAAAAATTACATCTCCATGGAAGCAGCAAGATGTGATCACAACCTGTGAAAACCTGGGAACAAATCTGAAAAAAATGTATTTCAATTATTTTTTATAGTAGCAGTATACTATGTATTACTAAGCATAGCCTGCCATTTGCTCTCTTAAAAAGGCCTGGCTATTCAGTCAGGTGATTTACATTAAAACTGTTTCATAAACCAAACTCATTATGACATTGGTTATATCTAATATTTAAAGGAAAGTTCAGTCTAATCATGAACAGGTAAACTACTCAGTCTGTGAACAGCTGAGCTTCCTTAAGTCTGAGAAAATGACTCTAACTTTTTTGAATCTGTCTATCAGGCCCGCAACAATAAGACAAAAAAAATAAAATAAGACAAACATGAAACTTAGATTTTCAATTTACAATAACAATGACCAAACAACCTTATGCCAATCTAAAGAGCGGTCTCTCCAAACACTCAAACAACCTGACGCCGGGTCCAGCTGAAGCCTACCTGAGAAGAGCTGCTTGGTGGGGGCAGAGATCTGGGCCTTCTTGGTGATGCGGTAAGCATGGTCGGGGCTGCCGGAGCGACGGGATGTGCAGAAGCCGGGGACTTTCTTCACACCCTCAGGGAGAGAGGGAACCTGCAGAGCCCGCAACACGTCCACTGGGTCTGAGGGGACAGAGAGAGAGAAGCAAGAGGAGAGACTTGTCATTATAGGTATGTATTTCAACAAACATCCCGTTAGAAGCGTTGCTCTGCACGTGACACTGCATTTTAATTCAGCGAGTGAACAAGCCCAGGAAATCATGGAATGATACACCTGTGAATTACACATGTTCATCACTGATCTCACTTGTTTCTGATGCTGTTAAATAATGGAAACCAAAGACACAACATCTAACATGTGAGTCCTGCTTCCACACACAGTGTCTGATTCCTCTTCTGGGCAAATAAGGCAAATCTGGGATCTTTGGAAACAAATTAAACCGATGAGACCTGTGTATTTCTGCAGGAATATAAAACTGATTAACAAAACAATTTATTAATTACACTGCAACAGGTTTCAAATATTTTTCTGGTGATTTCACCATCATCTTCTCTCATCTTCTCATTATGAAAGACTTTTTAAAAGCTTACTCCTAAACTTCTGTAATGTAGTAGTGACAGTCTGATCTTTCTCTGCACACATTCTTTGCATCAAAGAAAGTTTAATCTCGGAAGTGGAACTTAAATGTTCCAGCGGCATTAATTGCGATATAGGAGCAGGTATGTGTGATGTCCACAACGGATAGCACTGTACATGTAGGCATGATTTATCAGAGGAAGCACTGTGCCAGAGCAAATGGGCAACGGGCCAAGCCGCATATATGAACCACAGCGGAGCAGGTACAGTAAGGCTCAGTTTAAATCAGAGCGGAGACAGGGAACGCTATTCTGCTCACATTTATCAAGCCGCTGAAACAAGTGGCTGTTGAAGTGACAGTGCTGAGTCAACACACACACACACACACACACCTGATGTGCAGTACGCAGCCTAACATCACATAAACAAATCTACACAAACGCACACACACACACACACACACACAGAAACAGACTCTGTACCACCAGTTTCACATCCTGCCTCCAGTTTCACACGCTGAGGTCAAACAGTCTGTTCCTCCGCCCTCGGTCTGCGCTGCGGTTTACCTGGTCGGCTTTCTCACATTGCTCAAAGGCACTGAGTCAGTCCGTGGACTTCAGCTTTTAACTCTGTCAGCTCCCATGCTGCAACCAATACTGTACCGTAAAACAACGTGGATAAAAGGTTTTGCTCGTGTTATTAAATTCATTTCCCTAAAACGAGCTACTGAGCAGCTGATGGAAATGAAGAGGAGCAACACCGCAGAGGGAGAGGGGGAAGGAAAAAAGTGTTTGGGAAACAAACGTCCTGAAGGAACAGATCATTTTAGACATCATTTACACTTAGTTTGACATTCAGCACTTATTTTACCACCTCAAATGTCTAATTACTCACATGATCTGACTTGCAGAGGAGTATTTTGGTAAAATGCAGTGCTTAGGGAATGAGATGCCTGTTGAAACAGCAGCAGATCTGTGACAAAGGTCAAAGGTTAGGCTCAGCCTTGCTGCATGTTGTTTTATACATGTCCAAATCCTGCCTGTTGAGATAATTAGTTATTCAAAACTTGGCTGTTCAGTGTGTCTCTGGTGAAATGTTAACACGGCTCTGCATGATTAAAAAAAAACAACAACTTCTTTTCCTGTGGCTGCTGAGACGCAGAGACGTTGGTTACTCTGCTGTCTCATTCAAGATGGAACGACAAATTTCCCTTAATGCGAATTCTGCCGTGGTTTCAACACTTTTGTAGCCTGAGAACCCGAACCAGATGTAATCAAAAAGCCTACCTTACACAGTTACAACATCTTGCTGGATCCCCATGGCTTATACGTGAGGCAGCTATAAAGTTTAAAGTTTTCAACAAACACCCAGTAGTCACATTTTCCTGAACCTTATCCTCCCTCGGTCTTGGCTCGTCTTCCTGTGTTTGAGGTGCACCAGAGAGCTAACTCTGCTGTTAACAGCCAATTAAATTCATTTACAGCCAGCCCTGCTGTGGCGCTTCTCATAATAAACTTACGGTGGCAGTGATGCATTGCTCGGGTAAAAAACTGCAGAACGGATGAAAAGATTAAAAGCAAACCTTCCTTTGATGCAGTCTATGAAGTTACACCTTTGTTTTCATTTTTCCATTTAACAGCCACAATAATCATCTGCCAGGGGCTTAAAAAAAAAAAAAAGCATCATATTTAAAAAGAAATCATGTAATCGTGCCCATCTCAGCATGTTTAAAAAAGCACAATAGAGAATATAACAGCATGGCACTAGATATGAGGGATTCCTTTACCACTTGAGCCACTACTGCTGAATATGTGACCTACTGGGACATTGAGGAGTGTGAAGTAGGAAGCCACCAACAGTGTGCAACGCTAGGGGCTAATGCTGATGCTAATGAAAACACCATCATCTCCTGTCACACACACACGGACCCACAGTCTGAGACTCAGATCGCTCTATAATAAAAAAACATAAACTGGCTTGATCGTATTATGAATCTGACAGCACTGCATCATAACACCATCTGAATGTGCTTAATCACTAAATTGGCCTCCACTGTTGTGTTTCTGTGTGTTTTTGCCCTAAAATCACAGTGATCCCATCGGCGGTGCGGGTGTTTAGGTGACACCCAGTGTCTCAGAATTACCGGTTAGTCAAACTGGCCCACAGATGGTTATATTTATTCAGACAGAGCAAATGGTGCGTTAATATTGCCTCAGGGTGTCTGGACCACAGTCCATTAACGTCACTCTACACCGGAGAGAGAAAGAGGGAGAGGAGGGAGAGATGGAGCGAACAAAGACTGGAGAGAAGAGGAGGGTGTATGAGCAACGTGCACTGTAAGGGGGAGGGAAAGTGAGAGGTAGATTGAGCGGTATTGTGATGCTACATTAACCACCCAAAACAGAAACTTCCCTAAAAACAACAGCTTGAAGTCGGAAATGAACCGAGCGGAGAGATTAGTTAGTGAGAAGCAGAAAAGAGAGAAACGGGTCAAAACAGAAGTATGAGGAGGACAAGATGAAAAGAGAGAGAGAGAGAGAGAGAGAGAGAAATGAAGAGTGAGGGGGAGGAAGACAGATATTTATGGTTCTCTTTTAAAATTCTATATGATTTTCCACACATCAAAGTCTTGACTGGACGTGTGGGTTTTACAGAACACGTTATAATATTTAAAAAATGGACAGAACAAAAAAACAGGTTTCTTGCTTTTCCAGATTTGTGTGAAATTTTTTTTTTGTGACTTTTGTAGAGCCGCACAGGAATGCTGGGAATGAGACAGAGAAAGAGGAAGAGGGAGGAAAGGCAGAGGGCGAGTGAGAGCGGTTCAGGCAAATGTGGAGTGTGTGTGTGTGTGTGTGTGTGTGTGTGTGTGTGTGTGTGTGTGTGTGTGTGTGTGTGTGTGTTTTCGGGGGGTCAGGCAGTGACAGTAGACAGCGTGGTTCTGTGATGGCAGGATACTGGATCAGATTGCAGCCCGAGCTCCCCCAGTACGCCCAGTACAATGTGCCGCTCTGTTCTCCGCTGCCTGACCAGCTCACATCTGCAGCCGGGGCCCTTCCTGCCTGGAGGACCACAATCACGACGAAAAAAAACACACCCACAAAAACAACACGCAGGGCCGCAGAGGTAACACACTCACACAGCCCTGGCAGGGAAAAGTGCACCGATACACCTCGCGAGACGAGGAGTGGCAAATATGAAACTGGACAAGGTAGGAAAACAGACTGCCGCGGGGCACAAACTCCCTTTATTCTTCCTCTTCCCGCTCCGTCGGCCTTTCAGGCCGTAAGCGCTCACAGATGGCCGCGGCCTTTTGATGTGAACGCTGCCCAGTTACACCGCTGTCATTGAGACAGGAAACAGGGCTCTCAGGCACGTGAGGGAAGTTACGACCAGTGCTGTAGGTAAAGATTACAGTAGCCCATACAGTTATACCTGCTGACAGCTGCACTGGCTAAAGTCCAGTGAAAGAGACCCTCAGGACATTTGACACTGACAACCAGACTAATGTTCGTCTACCTTATGTTGAAGATTATACTTGATTGTATCTTAAATTACTCTATTATTGTACTGGGCAGACTCTTGTATAATCCTCCTGGTGTTTCCTTTCTGAGGCCTCTTTAGATTTTTATCTCATGGATTTATTTCAACATAAACAACTAAACTAAACTAAACTAAACTAAACTAAACTAAATTAAACTAAACTAAACTAAACTAAACTAAACTAAACTAAACTAAATTAAACTAAACTAAACTAAACTAAACTAAACTAAACTAAACTAAATTAAACTAAACTAAACTAAACTAAACTAAACTAAACTAAACTCTTCACCACTGGAGACAGTGATTGTGAGATGAGGTGTGCAGCCATATCTAAGTTGATGAATCATGTCGCAATATAATTCTGATGCTCAATGAAAACCTCACATCACTATTCAGAAACCTACAGGCGAAGTGACTTGAGTTCATAAACATACTTTGTCTATTCTGGTTTTCTATTTAATCCTTCAATTGATGTAACACATACAGCCACTAAAAACTGGGGTTGAACCCACATGGAATAATGAGATGCTGTGTGGTGTATAATGGAGCACTGTACTGCGGTGTGGATGCATTTCTTTTTTTTTTTCAACAGGTGCCCCATGACTGAAACAATCCTGTCACTGTTCCACTCTAACCCGCTCGCTTCCACACAACCACAACTGACCAAACATGCGGACCACCAGCTTATTACAGACCTGATAGGAAACATATGTGATGCTGGGGTTAGCAGTCACACTGTAAACTGAGGTGCGCTGCCTGAACTGCGACATGTTCCAGGGATGTTTGGATTATTTGAGTTCCCCTCAGCCGCCACTAGATGGAGCTAAAGCTGGTTTAATTAACGTGGTGACGGGCGGCACTGTGAAGAGAGGCACAGTCAAAGTCTGTTAAAGGGCTGGAGACACATGATGTTACACACACACGCACACGCACACAGGTGTTTACATGTACACACACTGTACAAACAGACACACACTCACGGGAAAGATAAACAATGCTCATGCTTACTGAAGGAGTAGATATTAAGCAGAGTCTACACTCTGTCAACTAACAACTTGACTAACGCGACACACACACGCACACACACACACACACTCTGCTGTGTGAACACAAAGCAGCTGCACACACACATTAGAACCTGCTCAGTGAAGGAGTCCAGCTTGTTGTTTCTCTCTTAACGCCACCATGGTACATTAAATAACTTATTATTAATCATAGGAATGGGGCTTCAATTAATTCATATTTTCATTATCAATTAATCTGCAAATTATTTTCTCTATTCATTGATAATCGATTAATTGGCTAATTAATGCAGCTCTAAATAGGAACAAGGGACTCCTGTTAGGGCGAGCATACAGTTAGTGTACGTACCGTACACACACACCTGGGTCATACTATCACTGCAGACCTGTGAGGGGACAACTGTGGGACTCTCAGCTCTAGTCTTAGATGCTCTCTGCAATCATTTCTGTGTGTGTGTGTGTGTGTGTGTGTGCGTGCATGTGCACCCTTTCCTCCTCTGGTACGACTGTGCCAAATACCAGACACACACTCCAGCTGACACGTTGACCCCTCACCTCTCACCTTTACACAACGACCACGTTGTTAGACACACAGTTTAAGAGGGATGTGCAATATTGACTAGGGATTGCACACCATCCACACACACACACACACACACACACACACACACACACACACACACACACACACACACACCACAACACACACACACAAATTCACACAATTTTCCAAAAAAAAGCATCATAAATCACAAAAAGACAAATATAAAACTAATTTCAAAACTGAAAACCATGAACTTGAACTCCAGTCATTCCTCAGTCACCAGCTGTGTCCCCGTCCACCCAGCTGACCACGACGGCCAGGAGTATGAGCACAGTCCTGACTGCAGGTTATAATTTCCTGAATGGGGCTCTATAGTTACGATTTATTTATAATGTCTTGTGTACACAGACAGAAAATCCATTATGAGTACCCATGCTGTCAAAGGAGGATAGTAGAATTTACATTATTTATACAGCATAAAATGTTTTTCTTTCTGTTTTTGGGCAGATTAATTATCATGTGGATGTTGACACCATGTGACCATGTGACCATGTCTGTCTGGCAGCTCAGCAAGGAACAAGACCAACACAGAACTGTCCTTTGTGCTTCGTGAATCTCAGTAAGTCCTGATCTAGGTGTGAGAGGGGTGGTGGGGGTGGGCTGGGCGGAGGGTGGAGGTGGGGGGTGTGGAGGCATTTTAATGACAGTGAGGCGATCCTGCCGTCACAGGTGTTTCACTGAATTCCCCCAATAACATCAAAGACTCAACAGTAAGATGGAAGCTAAGAGCGGGAGGAAAATGAAATGTGAGCCTTGACGATCATTTGAAAAGCACAATGTGAATTTATGACATAACTCAAAATCACAGTCAGTCATCAAATTCAATATCAACAACTCCAACACAGACTGTGCTGCAGCCGATCTCTTACTACACCAATTAATGATGGGAGATACAATGTCTGCCCTGTGGATCGGTGAAGCACAGCTGGCAGACAGCAGGGTTTCTGATCAGTGTATGAGCTTTTCTTTGGGGCCTTTGCTTGCAACATGTTTACGCCTCTTTACTCTCAAGCGTGTGATATGAATGCGACCTCTGTCACCCCCACGTCTGACAGAAATCTGAAAAGGCTGCAGCTTCGCTTTCTACAAGAGCAGAGAACTTAACTTACATTTAAAATCAGCAATCTTTGTCTACAGCTAACTGTTACTGCAACAAACAAGGGAAATCAAGTATTCCATCACCTGCTACTAACAGTGTTTTACTTAAGCTCTTTATCCTTTGGTCTTAGCTTTTTATACCTGCCTCTATTTGCACTCATTTTAGAGCGTCAGTACCGATGCATTTCACAGTCCGTGCGGTTTATTTGTCACCGCAGGTCAGCGCCAACATTTACTGTACTGCAGTGCCATTCCCTTCTATTAAAGGGTTACTACTAGCATGTGTCCGAGTCCTCTACTGTCCCCTGTGTACCATTATGTGGTCTGTGCCAGTCTGTGTGCGCTGCACAGACGCTGCCGTTGCTGGAGTCTTGTGTGGTTTCAGGGCTGGAGGCCACAGTCTCAGTTTGGATCCGAGGGTGGATAACTGACACCACAAGGACCGGGAGGCAGTCGGTGGCTCCCTGTAACGTGCTATCACATGGGACAGACGCACGGTGAGCATGGGTGCAAATTACAAACCCGTCTAAAGCTCAAGACTGATAAGACCTGACAGTTCGGCTCTGACTGCACTCAGCTAACAGAACCTGACAGTCCAAAAACAAGAACAAATTCCCAGAAACGAGTTCATGTCATCCACTTTGGTTCAGCGATATGAAGAATTCACTGCTGACAATGAAACTGGTTCAAAGCAGCCGACAGCTGAGAGTCCACATTTCTAACCTGGATCACTGGTCACTTCCAAAGCAGATTACACAGTATTTGTAGATAGTAGGAAATATTTTACTGCATAATTTACTGTTTACTTCACTAATCTATCACTCTAATGCTAATAGTTAAACAGTTAGTTTGAGCAGTATGTAGCCAATATATTTACATTAAATGATGATATCTGAATACCTACATTTACATCAGCGTCTGGCCAAGGAGGTGACGAGTCAGACTTATAATAAAGAGAAGAGTTACAGCAGTGGGCCACGACTGCATGATAATCATCATCACTGTTTATAGCGACACCTTTTCACTGTGGAAATCCCCCCCACCCCCCCCCTCCCCACATCACACATCTGCCCAACAGTCTGTGGATCTTTACAGCTGTAATTTACCTGCAAAGACACGTGTGAGGAGACGGCGGGTGGAGTAGCACCGCTGAGAGGCTGCAGGACGACTTTGACTGACTGTGATTGTGACTGTTTGGGGGTGGGGGGGTGGGGTACTGCTCCCTCAGGACTAAAACATTTCAGAACATCAATTAAATACAACCCCCTGAATATTCACCGACGGTGGGAGATGCAAAATCAAATGTCTGAAAACTGTGTTGTGTAAATGAACTGAAAAAAAAACAAACCAGGTATTTAAGTTCAGTTTTTGTTCATGCACTAACGCTGGCAGCACGGATTCATTTCCATTGCATTTGGTAGATAAACATGCTAAATGCTATCTGCAGGTTAATAATATTGTATTCTACTCATACTTTTAGAAAAATGGAGATTACGGCATTAGGCCACTTCAAATAGTCCCACATAAGTTATGAAGTTGCAAGGAGAGGTGTATTAAATGCTTTTCTGTGTTCACTTACTTTTGGCATTTCTATAGGCCTAATATCAAACCCAGCACTGTCTTCTAATAAACAGTAGACCAAAGAGCAACTCTTTCCAGTCATCCCAGTCCAAGCACACGACTAAACCTCCACCAACATTTAAAGCTATTTTCAAATGGACAGACCGTGCCGATGTCTGGAAAAGACATGTACATTAACATTACATGTATTACACTCCGCACCCTCCTACACTAAGTTCCTAGAAGCAGCAAAATAACAGTGACTGGGAATAGCATCCTATACAGACAGCCTGTCATTACCAAGTTGGCACACTCTTCCTTCCCTACATCTCCGAGGATCGACGCCTAACCATCCACACACACACACACACACACACACACACACACACACACACACACACACACACACACACACACACACACAGACCACAAAATCATCACCTATGAAACCAAGGAAGAAAGAAGAACTATCTTCTGCTCACTCTGTTCCCTCAGGTCTGCAGAGCTGCTGTGGTTTAACTTGACATAAGCTTTATCTAGTTCACAGTTTGAGGGGATGTCATGGTTTAGAGCTGAGGCCTCCGAGGTGTTTGCTGGATGTGTATCTCATCTTTGACTTCTGTGGGGTTTTTATTTTCTTTTTTAACCACTGTCTGAGCCTTATCTCTCCGTGCAAATGATGAGATTTTGCATCTGTGGTTGAGGTTACGAGATGATGCGGTTGTCAAGGACACAGTCACAGTTTCCTGTCCAAAAAGACACATAAACCTCTCAACAGTCGTGAGTATGAGAGTTAATTATTTTAGGTTTAAACCAGCCTCTAGGTTGAGAGCTAGAGTTACAGAACAGTGTTGAATATGAAAAGGAAATCCTGCATTAATGTAGGTAATTTAAGTTCCCGTTCAAACTAATCTATCTCAAAATCAGCAGTAAACTGAGCCTAAAGCTGTCACAGTGTTAGCTGTGTTTACACATTCAGGTGGTTTTCACTTGGTTAATACTCTGTAAACTGCCGGGCATTCATGAGATGCTGACAGGCATCATTCCACTTGGAGAGAAGGGGATTTCTTCGCCCTGAGCCTAGCGTCCCAGGCAGCCTGTCCTCCCAGGTTGTATTTCACAACCAAAGTAGCAATCTTACATTACAAATGGTTAAGTTTAGGCTTGAGCAATGGCTGAGGTTTGTTAGTCCTGGCAAAGGAGGTGGAATTTGGAGACAGAATGAGAATAATTTCTGCCTGGGAGGCTCAGCTCAGGGCAACAAAAAGCCTCAATAGTTGCTGAAAGCACCTGATGCACTTGTGTGTGTCAGTTTGATGCAATACAAGGTCTCTCTGCACTAACTGAAGCTAATTTTGCAGAGTAAATGCAGCCAAGTGTCGAGTCAACTCAACTCAACTGCTTATTCCTACCCACCAAACTATGGACAACATGCTGAAAAGTAAAATCTGATTGGTGGATGCTCATTTGATGGGGATAAGCGTTTGACTAGCCAATAAAAATGATTAAACTGGACATATTAACCTGGCCAACTATGGATATATACATAAAATATAATTGTTAAAAATAAAGATGGAAAGAGGATGGAGGT
This sequence comes from Seriola dumerili, assembly GCF_002260705.1. NCBI lineage: Eukaryota > Metazoa > Chordata > Actinopteri > Carangiformes > Carangidae > Seriola > Seriola dumerili. The sequence goes on along the minus strand of NW_019176922.1, from coordinate 79,302 downwards.
GGATCACCAGAGCCACAGGGGCCCATGGGAAAATGATGACAAGGCAGAGGAAAATCATGGGGGTTAGGTTAAAGCTGCCAGACATGTGACCGACAGAAGCCTGAAATACCACACGCTTCCATACAGTCACAGGAATGAGCTGTCACAACCCCGCGCTGCCACCACATATAGAAGCTCTATTCACCAGCAGAGAGAGAGAGAGAGAGGGAGAGAGAGGGAGAGAGAGAGAGAGCGGGGTTATGTTATGTTTAGCCAAACTGAGACAGGCTGCCCTTTGAGGAGCGCCCTGCTTTGAAATGAGGTTGGGGAACATCCATGTCAAGAAAATATTGCCCTCTGATTTTCTCCTTTGAACAAAACTCGTCTTTCATGCCTCTCTCGGCCCACTGCTCTCTGGCTGATGGCTGCGCCTCATCCATCCCTCCTCCTTCTTTTCTAGTCTTCTTTCTCCCAGCGAATAAACATGAAAGATTCTGACCACTTTCTTCTCTAAATCGGTCTTTCACTGCCTGGGTGGGGCGCTGTTATAATTTGCACTAACATCTGCTGCTGCACCACCACCACACTGCGCGCACAGGAACGCGCACACAGACAGCGGTCCAGCGCTTCTGGACAAGTGCGCGCATGTGATCCATTGTGCGCGCACAGGGACGCATGCGTGCACAATGGATCGAACAGAGGTAAAAGGAGTGTTTTGTTTGCGTCACTCTGACATGATCACAGAGTCAGGTGATTAGAAAAAGTTTTTTTTTTTTTTTTAACTAAAGGCAAATGAAAACTGCGCGCGTGCGCGCGCGCACCACTACCACAAGCATCCTTCAAGATAGGAACAGCCTGCCCGGGCTGCTGCACACAGAGGCACATTCACACAGATGTGGCATACATTTCCACACCCTGCACTGGGGAAAAAAAACATCCATAGCGTACAGACGCATATACACAAACAGAACTGTACAAAGCTCACATAGACACGGAGACACTAAACGCTTTCACTCCCAAACCCCTGCGACCGAGGTGCTCCGCCGCATAATAACCTATTCATAACAAGCAAAAATGTCTCAGGCTTCCGCCTCCAAAATACACACGGGACACGACGGGAAGGTGCAATCGCCTCTTGCAATCTGAAATTGGAAACGCGGCCAAAGAATACACTGGAGGGGGGCAGTTTAGGTTACAAAAGCCCTCTTGGTGGTTAAGCTGCACCAACTGTCCCTGCAAGCCATCCAAACGAAGTATAAAGAGCCATTGATGCATCTGTCCACGGAAACTTGTAAAACAAATTTATTTCTCAAAAAGTTGTTGTAAACTGAACCTGCGTCTCAGCCACAGCAGCTTCTACTTAAACAACAATAACAGCAACGATGGCCAGAGGGTAAAAGGCTTCCAGCTGGCTTCAGATCTGCTGGAGTCAAACGAAAATCACATCATCATTTCAGAGGATAAATGAAACCTGAAAATATTCAATTCAAGCATCTCAAGTTTAGTCGTGTTGCTGCACTTTAATAAAAATTAGTTTCGATCTTTAATTAGATGTATTTCCACGGGGTGCCGCGTGCCATTCCGCATCAAAAGTCTTCAGTCAGATCTGATGTGGACTCAGGTGAATCAATGGATTCTCTGTGTTAAAAATAACTCAAGACAACTAGCGGTCACCCGGGGAAGTGCAGAGCATACAGATCATTCCTTCAAGACCATCTACTCTATAACAGTGGAGAGGGAGGGGAGAGGAGGGCGTCTAAAACTTCACAAGTACTTTAAAGTTAAAATGTCCTGACTGGTAAAAAAAAAAAAAAGTCCATATCTTTATTATCACTATTAAAACTGTAGAAAATGAGCCTGTTGTTCTACACTGGACAAATGCAAAATCAACTTTCCATTCTACAAACGTGATGCAGAAATCCCTCCTCCCTGGGCAACCAGAGGCAGTGATGGGTGGACTGGTGCACAGGCTGAACTGGTAAACACCCAACCAACCCCACACAGTCGCTGCTGCCTGTATCCACAGCCCACTGTAACCAAAGGACGACATTCAACTGCAATACAGAAAAAATAAAAGTACAAGTTTCATAAACGAGACGTTTATCAGACCAACCTCCTCAAAAGCGACTTGAAGCAGCTCTTTGCACCATCTTACCCTATGCCCCCCTCCGGTTGGGGTGGGGAGTGGGGGGCACAGACGTGCGTAAAATCACCTTCCTGTCAAAACTGAGCGGAATTCTTAATAATGAAATAAAGTTTATCGGAGGATAGATTAGAAAACTTTTCAAAAATGATCAAGAAAACACCTGGATGTCTGAAATATTTCAGCTCAACTGCCAACCTCAACACTTAGTGAGATGGCACCTGTCAGCACGCGCGCTTGAGAGAGGGAGATACGAGGGAAATGAAGTCCAGAGACGCGAGAAAAACTTTTATTGGAAACGTAATAAAGTATTTGTAGGTTTTCCAGCAGCGAAAAGCAAACGAAAGGCTTTTGTAATATCTCTCCTCTTTGACCATTGATTGATGGGGACCTTTGCGCAAGGTTGACGAGATTTCACGTTCCCGATAAGAAAATCAACTTTTACAATGGAGTCACAAATAGAAACAGAAAAACAACATTGGTGTCATTATTTTTCTTGGTTTGTTTTATAGGGAAGGAAGTTTACAGATCTCATATATTTCCACTCACTCAGATTTTTATATTTTCCAAATAACTTCAAATAACTGTCAAAATCACCTGCAGGGAAAAAAACACAAGTTGCCCAGTGGTGCTTTCAGGAGTTTGACTTCAAGTGTAGAAAGCAGAGATAGATTTCTAAATATGCAGGTATTGACGCAACAAATGCCAGTAACATATCTGGATACTGTGGAAGAAAAATCTAAAGAAACCTGTCAGGTGCGCAAATGTCCGATAATGGATGAGATGTGCATTTATTACGCACACGCTTAATCCAAGTAGACAGCGAAGAACGGAGACGTTTGAGACGGAAAAAAAACCCAAAGGTTTTTTAAAAATCTGCCGAAGTCTCATTTAAAAAGCTCAAAAAACATCACAACTATTAATAAGAGAAACCGTCTTACCTGCCCGAACCACGGTCGTTTGGCACACAGCGAGCGCCACGGCTACCAAGGCGAAGGATGAGAAGTCCATGCGCCATGGTCTCCGTTTCTTCCGGAAGGGACAATCTCCAATATCCATAGTGCTGCGGTAGTTTGCCGGCCTGGTCGAGCTGTAAATGCAGGATATGGTGGAAGTTATCCTCTCACAGAAAGCCAGCCGACGAGAGGGACCCGACTGAACCTTCTGCGAGGCAACGGACAAAAAGGCACGCCTCTGGAGACGTCTCTACCTCTCTCCCGGAGACTTTCCTTAATGGGTTACCTATGTCTGTCTATGTTAATGCACAAAACCTACACACTAAAAGGGGTTTGGGGTGAATAAATATCTTTTATTTTAACGTTTAACCCCTTAGTGCTAAAGCCCCATTGAGTCAGATTGGGTACAAGTACCCAAAGTGGAGAGAGCAGCAGAGAGAGACCTGGAATCACGCTCTCTCTCCCTTCTCTCTCTTTCCCTCTCCCCTTCTTTACTTTCTCCCACGAAGAGTGAGAGCGTGTGTGTATGTGTGTGTGTGGAGAGAGAGAGAGAGTGAATGGCAAAGGGGGTAGAGAGAGGGCGTGCGTAATTGCGCCCTCGACGCACGCAGATCGACGTTGTCCGGGGGAGCGTCTGAGATTGCGAGCTGAACGTTTTTAATGATAGGCCTATACAAATACTTCAGCTCACACTCATGACAATGACGCCCTTCTTTTCCGCGGTGAGTGAGTGAGTGGTTTAATGTTGCAGTCAGTGAAAACCTCCTCTCCTGTCCTTCTCTGATTCTCTCCTAATTCACTGATAACGGCTGGCAGAGTGTTTCTCTTTACCTCCTTTACTTCCGGCTTTCTTGTCTTTGTATCTGTGGCGTGTAAAGTCTGGATTTATAAACCATGAAGGACTCTTCAGGTAAATGTTACAGTAGACAGCAGGATCCGCACGCACGGAGCTGTGCAGCAGCTGAGAGTGAGCGTTCGGCCAGCCAATCAGGTTTCTGTCCGTGCAACTCGCCACGCCCCTTTCATCCCAGCCTCGGAACGCTCCTCCGGTTCTGATTGGTCAGTCCCACGTGGCCTTGTTTTGCAGCATCAGCTCAGGTGCGCATGGAGAGAGAGAGAGAGAGAGAGAGAGAGAGAGAGAGAGAGGAGGAGGAGAGAAAGAAAGAGGAGTACAAATGATGTGTGAATACTTTGTTGTGTGTAATGAACGTGTATCTGCCAAGTGAACTATCGCTCCTCTCTCCTCCGAAAGTTTGACATTTGGAAATAAAATGTTTTATCCGACCAAACATTATGGTCAAAGACTATAATACTCAAACCAAGACCCCACCTTCACCTGTTGCCACCTGCCTTCTATTGCTTCTTCAGGCTCAGGCCGACCCAGGTCCAGACCCATGCTCTCCCCTGTGAGATGCCCCCTGAAGGTCTGCATCCTGCTTTCCCTGGTCTAGGCTAGAATAAAAAAAAGAACCTATTAAAATGTGTAAATATATATAGGGATAAGACTGGTTTTATTTCTTATTTTTCTCAATGTCAACTAATTCCTTTAAAAAAGTTAAGCCAACAATACTGAGAGTCTTACACCTCCCTACCTTGTCTGTGGCTCTCAATCCCAAACCCATGTGTTCCTAGTGAAGTGGTAAATCTTAAAGATCACAAATATATTGTTTGAATTTCAAAAATGGATGAATAATTTCCTATAACTGCTGGACACTGTTTAGCAAATGTTACTCAGACAGGAGGAGCTATTGATATTTACTTGCTTGACTGGTAAACACTGTATTTGCAGCAGCAGGTGTGTGTGGGATTGACCCAGATTAAACTATGGTGTGTTTTTCATAATTAAGGAATATGTCTGGGAGTGCAAAGCTGCAGCTCACTGAGTTTTGTTCTTATAGATTTTGGAGCTGCTGTGCACATACGAATAAGATTCATCAGATGTTTACGATATTCAGTTTTCAGGCGGCTGATTGCATTTGGTTCCAGAGAGTTATCAAACCACCGAGACATAAACTTTAAACCGACTCTGGCAGTAATCTCAGAGACACATTCCTTTCATCGTTTCAAAGTCACTTTCATATCCCTACCTGTCATAAACACTTAACAGCATCTCCTCCGCACATTTCAAAGCTATTCGCTGTGCCAGCCGTCTGCCTTGTAAACGCTCCCGTGCTCACACAGCCCATGGTTACTCACTTTCTTTGAATGCAGACTTCACATCCAGAAAGCAATAATTAACCATAATCACCCCTCGATGCTCTATACCACTCTGTCTCACTACCTCTCATTTCTTCCCCCCCATCTCTGTCTGATTCTCTGAGGGGAAAGGAGGGGAGGGGGGTGTTTGCATTCTGTGGTATTTCCATCAAAACCCCCCTTACTATCATTCAGCGACAGAAAAACTGCAAAGGCATAAAAACGAGTAAAACTTAACTGCTTTCATTTACCTTACATTAAATACATTCTGACGACAGGCGGGTGATTATCTTCTAAAGTGAAAGCAACAAACTCAGATCTTTTTCAACAGTGCAACGTGGCAATTTTCTTTTGCTGTTGTGCCAATATTAATCCAATAGCAAAAGTGTTTAGAAGTCACAAGATGTTTTATCAGGTTGGAGTATCCTTTGGTTGTGATGAGGTGGTGTGATGCTGCATTCAGAGTCCAGATGACTTCCATAAGATTTGTAGAAAATGGACTTGCAACATGACGAGTCAGACACATGTATGTGTGTGTGTGTGTGTGTGTGTGTGTGTGTGTGTGTGTGTGTGTGTGTGTGTGTGTCATGGATCTACAAGTCACCTAATTTAAAGAAATTAAGAGAAAAGCAAGTAACATTTTTCTTGTAACTGTTAGAAAGTTTCTTTCAGTTTATATTTGACTATTTATTCAGTGCTCTCCTCCACACTGACACAGTTTTATAGGTGTTAGTTCATTGCACACTGTTCGTCCTAACAAGACACACAGTTATTATGTGGATCTAACCTTTCCATTATGTAGTGGGGTCTCACAACACAAGGTGACCTATGTGGAGGTTAGATTAGTGTTATCAATCATAATATTACAACTAAAAATTGAAAAGTTTTTATTGAGTCTTAACTGTGGTTTTAAAGCTGAAACATTTCTTTTAAAGGCATTACTTGCATACACTGCAAGTCAGACTCACCAGGGTGAAAATCAGAGTGAGACGTCACCTACAGTGAAGATAAGAGGCAGCAGACTAAACACAAACATGCTACAACCACCCATTACAACCTAGACGCCCGTGTCACTGTATAACACTGCTGTAGCTGTGGAGTGGGATAGTGAACGTCGCCAGGAATAATCTGTAGCGTCGACACTATGAACCATTACTGTAAAATAAAGTGATAAAACCAGGTTAATACAATATCCATGAATGTGACACACAGACTGACACACAGGCTACAGACAGTAGCTTTTACCCATTTGATTCAACAGATTCAGATTCATGTAGCTGGATGTCGGTCATGCTTCGTGTATGTAATCATTCAAGTGTTAAACCATTCAGTGATCATGTTAAAGCTGCTAACGGTAGAAGAGTTTCATTAGTCGGCAAGTTTTAGTGTCTCATGTTATTGGAAAGGATTTTCAACCCTGATCAGAAGGAAATTTTCAGGTTATTGACTTAAAGAACATCAGCATCGTATCTTGCCCACTGACGGCTTCAGTCTTTTACATGGGTTGAACTTTTGTACTGTACGTACCATAAGTCTCAGCATGGACACTTCAAAGGTTTCTGACTTTTCTTTTGATACATTATGTGATGTTTTTTGGATCCATGGGCTGATTTAAAGACTCCAGCATCTCTTTGCCCACAACATATGTCTAGTTAATGCTAAATTCCAGACAAAGAGAAAAGGGACACGCTCAAAATACGATGGCCATGTTTTAGGTTCTGTTCAGTGGTAATGTGCTGTCTATGATTTTGAATACAAGGCTGCCAAAAGAAGAAAATTGTACTGCCCCTCATAAGAAACTACAGGGCTGAGGTTTGATGTATATAGAATGAGAAGGAGCGGCCGTTGTGTGATCATTCTGTCAAACCATCAACTACGCTGCTGCATCCAGCAATTATCCATCAGGGCCTAGGGCCATTTTTAAAGCTATATATTCCTATATGAAAACCAAAAGGAAAATATAGAATTTCATGTTCTTGGATGTTAACAAAAACCAGGAGAGTTCTCTTTGTTGAAATCAAAAATGTAAATAAAACAAAACTGAGAATTTGTCAATTCCCTGAATGCCAAGTTATTTTCCTCCATTTGTACACTGTTGCTCCACAGAGCTGTTGTTTTCACTGCACTAAATCAGAAAGTCCAGGAAACGCTCCCTCAGTGTGGCAGCTCTGGGTTTTCATCTTCGGCTTCCTGGACACAGAGGACTGAGTGTGTTTTTTTTTTTTTTTTTTTTTTTTGAGGACAGGCTGTTTGGTTCTGAAAGCAGATGCCACAGGCTGTAAAGAGAGACACCCCAGGAGACATCTGTGGTATGTGCTTGTGCTAGACTTTTTGCATGTGCACTCACATTCAAAGGATTGTAATCACCTCTTCTGTTGTATCCACAGTCTCATCATGGACGGGACAGAACGTGGTGGTCTGGTCTGTTGTTTGTTTATTACAGTCCAGGATCAATATTCCAGGATTAAGATCACTGCTTCTGTTTTCCACAGACTGTCGTTATCTGGATTGACTGTATTTGAATGATGTGATTGACTTTTATCACGTCAGATTCAGTTTTTCAGTGATTCATTTGAGTCTTTTTGGTCTTTTAATTTGAAAAAAGAATCAGTCCACACGTTTAATTTAAATCTTTTTTAACAATGATGATGAATTTTTATCTTGTCTTTTTGTGTCTTTTTTAAATGAACTGTATCCTATCGTATTGTATTTCGTCTGTTTTATCATATATGTTATGATAATTTGCTTTTATTTAAATAACTTAGTGTTGCATTTTATCAATGAATCGTTCAATATAACTTAAATTTATCATCAGAACTAAACAAACTACACTTTCTCCCATAAAGCCCAAAGAGAAGATGTGGTGAATCCTCCTTTTTCAGACATCTGGAACAGCTGTGAGCACCTTAACTGGGATACCAATATATGGTCAAATATGGTAATTCGAAAAGGGTTTTGTGATGTTATCATTCAACTTCTGTATATGTCAAAAATAAGAAAGGTTAGCATTATTCATCAATGTCTTCTGACATCTAAACTGAGGCTGTGTGTGTCTCCGACTATAAACCAGGTTCACAACAACAGCAGCTTTAGCAGGTGCCTACTTGTTATCAAACTGATTCTGTGGCTTGCTTCCACTTGCCTTGACGTGCTGTGCGTCGCTGCAGGTGAGGTGGCTTGAAGCGGATGCAGTCAGCGACTCGACGTCTGGATTTGAAGAGCAAACTGGAGGAAAAACATAAAAACACAGACAACAACAGCAACATGAGGCACACAGTAATGATTATTAAGTAACAATTCTTTTCAGGAACCAATATACTGTGGTTGTGGTTGCTTGTACAGTCAGAACCTGGAGCTGTGGAGGGGGGAACAAGTGTCTGTTGAACAGGTCAAACACAGATTATCACAACCACAGATGTGTGTAGTGTAAAATTACCAAGGAGTGTAGAGGGAACCACAGGGTGACAGGGAGACATCAGACATCTACAAGCAGCACCTGGATGGTGTCACATGCTGCCTGCTCGTATTATTCACCTGCAACCAGGAGGTTGTTGTGTGGCTGGTAATTTTTACTTGCTAGGTAAAATAAAAGTCATTATATAATTGTTAGAATATAACAATGCACATATATTCACAAGTACATTTTTGATGTGTCACTTCCTGTGATCAAAAATGTGCACAGCCGTACAGTTACTGTATGATGTCATCTGCTTTAATACGGTGGCACTGTGGCATCTCATTATTATTCTGCTGTTACAGCGAGTAAGATGGAAATAATCTTGTGTGGTGCAGTTTTAGTATCCTGAGTCTTTCATCCACACCCTTAAACCAAATGCAGAATAAAACAACCCTGCCTTAGCAACAGTATAATCCACACAACCTGCTGAGTATTCATTTTATAGAAGTACCACAAATTCCAAAGAACAGGAATTGCATGCATGCCCCCACCAGCGGCATGACTTCATCATCCTAAAACAGACTTAATGGCTCATCCCAGTGACCACTTCACCGAGAGGTGAGGCGGCTGAGATGATGCGATGGGGTAAAATAATCCCGACACCAAAAGGCAGGTGCTTCCACGTGAGTAGTCCAGAAGACAATCTGCGCGACAGGTCAATGTGAACCCGGCAATTACAAAATTAGGTTTCCGTGTCAGCTATATTTGAATTAATAAAGCCTTATAATTTACTGGGCAGTAATTTAAGGGTTGTAGCAACCCAGAGACCACAAGGTTTCCCTGCGGGGAAGCTCCATCAGACATGGCCACCCACCAAACTGACTCAGTGCCGTCTGACACTCCATCCAGTCAGACGGCACTGGCATCCGGCTGGCTGTAATGTCAGAGGGTGACTAGTATCCAGCCGATACAGTGGTCTGCTGTGGCAACATCTGGGTCAATGCAAGCGAGAGAGTCTGAGACAAGGGCCTCTGCAGCAGGAGAGCGAGAGATGGCATTAGCTCTCGGGAGACAGATTCAGCAAGTGCCTGTGGGCAGCTCTCTCTGTGCGCTATTTCCAAAAGAAGAACCTTGTAATTACAATAAAGCGGCCATATTATATTGCTGACTTCCTTGAAAAGTCTGTATTTTACTGGGCAGGGCTGCAAACGCACACACACCCTGCTAGCCACAACACACCGAAATAGATCAGAGCAGGGGCTGGCCTGGGAGGAAACGGAGAAAAGGGAGTGGACTGATACTCTCAGCACTAACAGTGGGGTCAAAGAGTGTGAGTATCCATGTGCGATGAATACCCGCTCTGCTTGGCCCGGTGAAGCTGCTGGAGGTGCGCAAAGCCAGGTGAAAAAAGGGATTTTACACAGAGAATGGGTCAGTGATTTAGAATCTGGCCACCGAACACACCCAGCTAACCACATACCTCGAAATAGGCAGGAGAGGAGGAGGAGGAGGAGGAGGAGGAGGAGGGAGGACAAGGGGTGACGAAGGGGCAGAGCGAGGGGCGGGTGGGGGGTGGGGTGGGGGGGCAGCAAGGGTACACAGGAGTGGGTGTGTTCTTCTGTGTGGGGTGAGTGTTCACGAGCTCTGAAGTTTGCGTGCCAACTGATGTAGAACAGCATGTGTGTGTGTGTGTGTGTGCAAGAGAGACACAGTTTACATATGAGCACACAGTGTATTTTAAAGTTATTTATAAAGTATACTAGTCTTTTGATTTTTGATAAACTGAATTAAGCAAAAAAAAAAAAAAAAAAGAAGCAGTGTGTGTTGCCTTCGCTCTCATTCTCAGCATTTCTTTGGTGTGCACGTGTTTCATTACTGGCTTTCAACGCTTAGCAATTCTTTGTTGGGACTTTTTACAGGCAGCTTCTTTACCTTCTGACGTTAAATATAGCAATAAGTGAACTCTAAGATTTGCTCAATTAAGCAAAAATGACTCACTGTTAGAAGGTAATTTGCCCAGATGGTACATAATGGCTGGAATAATAAAAGGCAATTAGAAGACCTGATGATATAGCATGAACCAGAAGGATGAAGATAGGCTATACTGAGCCACGAAATAAACTATTTCAACATATACAGCACATGAGGAGCAGGTTTCATATACAGTGTATTCATTTGTGATATAAATTCACCACACTGAGAACCTCACTGTGCAGAAAAGATCCATATCTAAACACTGAAATACCTGGAATTGTAAGAAGTGTGCCGACAAGTAAAGGTAATTCTTTTTTTTTTCTTTTTTTTTTTTCTCATAAATGCTGGTGAATATTGCCTAAGCCTGAAATAACCACATCTAGATCTGCATCTAAATACCAAAACCCTTAAAATGAAACATAGCCAGAGATGGAGGAGGGAGATAGGACTCGCAGGTCTGAGGGAACTGCTGCTGCCTGGGAGGGGACGTGAGGGCCGTGGAAAGGTACAGGTCCAAAAAAAAAAATCACAGGAATGAATAGAGAGAGAGAGAAAGAGAGAGAAGAGAGGAGAGAGGAGAGGAGGAGGGAGGATGGGTGGGCAGAGAGGTGGTGGTGGGGGGGCACATAGGCATGCAGAGGGTGAGAGGGAATGAATGAGGGCCATTGATAAAGAAGGAGAGAGCGGACGGAGGTGAGGGGAGGCAGAGAGAGAGGGAGAGAGAGAGCAAGAGGGAGGGAGGAGGCATCAAAAGGTATTTACACATGGAGATTCCAGAAAAAAAAAAAAAAAAAAAAACTTGAGGTGGGGAAGGAAAAGGTGGAAGCATGGGAGGACGGAAGGATGGATAGACGCATCTCTAACTGACCTACTGACTACAACACAGGGTGGGACCTCGGCGACTTTGACACAGCAGCATATTTGTGTCTTTAGAGCCGCAGGTTTTTCCACAAATGAAGTCACCTCAACAGCTGTCAGTGCCGTACACAGCGGCCCACAGTGAGGGCCACAGCCGGGCTTCCCTTACAATGACTGTGCAAAGGCTACAGCAGTTTAGAGACGCCACCGGAGGGCCCGCCAAGTCAACAACATTAGGGGTTATTCTGTTCCAATATATGTTAGGGCAGGTGATATAACACTTCTGAGGTGGACTTTGTGGTCGGTCTGCACAATCACCAGAATCAGCTGACTCTTATATGAAAGGCTTAAATAGATATGACCTGAAGCGTGACCTCTGTGTCCCCTACACCGGCTCCGTTAAATGCGACTGACAGTGGAGATGAGAAATCCTCAGGCGCTCAGGTCAGTTTCCATGTTCTACTGTTTCTTTTCGTGGGACGAAAAAAAAAAAAACCTCTTTTGTCTGTCTTCAGTTTGAGGAAACTTTGGCACATCGAACGGGTGAAATGGCCACTTCACATCCTGTCAGCGCACACACTGGAGAGGCAGCTGAGGACAGGCTGACAGGCAGGTAGCACAAGATTTCAGTCCGTTTGTGCGTCCACACGTCTGTGCGCAAATCACGCATGTGCCGGGGTGTGTAAATCTGGCCAGAGCCTCTGAGACTAGAGAAGCCCGGACAGATCCGGACCTGTTTGCAGAGATATATTGTGAGGAGATAATACTGTATAGCACCACGCTAACAGTAAAACTGCGCCGTTTGTTAATCTGTTGGTTTAATCATCTTATTTAGACTTGCTTAATTAGGCTGAATATAAGGAAGAACTCTGGACAGAACCACTCAAATACAGATAGATAATGAAGAGGATCTGGAGGACAGTGGAAAGAGTAATAACCACACTACTGTTCCCTAGTCGTGGGTACATCAGCTCCACATACACATGCTCCAATTTAGTTTCTACACGACACGTGAGTGTGTGAAAATCATGAAGAAACAATAGCTGCAATGAATCGGGCGGAACTTCACTGGAAACACAACTTGGTGAGGTTTAACACTTCCCCCGTTACAAGCTGCAGTTTCCTGTGAAAAAAAACTAAACTCCTCGCGTTAAGAAAGAGCTCCTTATTGACTCCATCTCTAGAAAGAGGTGATTCTGAATGAAAAACAAGGCTGTCTTGTGGTTTTTTTCTTCATTGTAAGGGATGAAAGCGGAGAAGCAGCAAGTATGTGAAGCATTAAAGGTATTCAGCTGGTTGAACGGTGGAGGGACAGAGGGGCAACAAAGCCCGGCTGTAACCCAGACCAGTCAGATGGACACGGTGAGGTCGAGGCGAAGGTCAGGTGGGTCATCTTCCCATTAGAGTGACACCTTGCTGTACCTGGCCCAGCTGACCATTACAAAGAACTGTGGAGGAACTGGAGGAGCGGCCTGGAGCTCCGAGACTATTTTCACACCAGCTGCTCAGCTGCTCTTCTCCAGGCCGCCATGACCTGCCGCCTCAGTACTGCTTTCATCTGTCGATGGTGATGAGGTGCTTATATAACAGCAACACAAAGTAGGAAAAGTGATTCATTCATAAATGAGATACCCACTGTTAGGAAAAAGCATCAATTTGAATAAAAAAAATGAAGACTAAGGAAAATTCAGTTTAAGACGTGTCAAGGAATTGACCTACAGTATGGGGTTGGCTATGTTTTGCTTTATGAGCTTTACACCACTTTGGTTCTAATTTATCTGAATGAATCTGAATGAATTTATCTGAAGGGGAATGGGTAAAGGTTGGAAATAAACAAAAGAAGAACTTAATATATGTATGTGCTTATAATACATCTGGGCCTGTGTTATATATACAATGGTAAGTCTGTCAGTATGCAGCGACTGACAGTGACCGACAACAACAGTTTGCGTCTCGAAATATCTCCATCAAGTCAGAACAGAAATGATGCCGCTGCCATGTTAAAGACTACAATATTATCTTCTAACACCTCAAACAACAGATTGCCATCACGTATATTGAACTGCAGACTGTAGGTAACCATAGCAACAATAATGATGTCTCATGCTATGTTACCAGTTAGCCATCATTCCTTTATATGATTTGGTAAGTTGTCATGGTATAAGCGTGGGAGAACACTCCGAGGCGTCTTATTTAAGACAACAAAGGGTTTGGCATCGGACAGCTCGTTCACTTCCTTCCTCCTCCTCAGCATACATTATCAGATGAGGTCCAGTTACGTGCTGTTTCTAACGGGAAACTGATAAATATGTCTGATTTCTGCCAATGTGTTAGCGAGCTGACATCAGTGAAGCTACCGGTCTGACACAACAGATACTCTGTCTTTTATTTTGCTGAAACCGGCAGCAGATTAAATGACTGATGCTACGACCCACGTGTTGGAGCAGAGACGTCCACAAACTGTATATGTTTAGATAGTGCACCTTTTTAATTTCTTTACACTAAGCCCTGATTTCAGCCAACAGACCTCCATGATGGCCTTTTTAATGTGACATTTCTGGTCTAGCAGTGAGTATCTAATAAAATGTATACAGTATAAGATTGTTTTATTATAAGTATACTGCGTTTGTTGTTGTCCTGTCTGTCCTGCTGCACTATGAACTCGCCGCGCAAGTTCCTAACAACTTGTGTGTTGTGACGTAAAATAAAGTTAAACTCAACTTATACTGAAAGGCATCCTCTCCTGACTCGTCCTGAACAGAAAACCTAGAAACTGCTTCCACAGATCAGTGAAGGTTCAGGTCCGCTCCGACAGAGCCCGCTGACAGAGGGACTCAGCCGGCCCAGGTCAGTGAGGAATGCACCGGGGGAGAGGGAGGGAATGTACCACGGGGGTGTTGAGGAAGGGGGTGGGGTGGCAGCGGAGGAAACACAGAGGGGGGAAACAGAGGGGTCTTTTGTGAGACAGGAAGCTGCTGAGACCGGGGCCCTCTCTCTGGGTACAGTAGTGGAGCAGAGAGAAACCTGGGATATGGGAAAGATGTGACTGAAGGGGTGAAGACGAGGTGCACCGAGGAGGGAAGAGAGCTCAGTGAGTGGAGGACATGACGGAGGAGAAGACCCCTGAGAGGTGGAAGAAAGAGGGCTGAGTGATGGAACAAGACGGAAGCTGAAGGATATGACTGATGTACGGTGTAGTGGGAAGGGTTATATCGAGTGCCCACAACATTATTTTCCCATTAGACAGCGTTAGATGATTGAACGTTTGAGCGTTTGCAAAACTTAGGCCGAAAGTTCTCCTGGTAGATTTATCAGTGAGGCCCAAATAGCACTGCTATCAAAACACATTTGACAAAAAACTTACACATTTGTTGCCAACACTTTAAATGGTGTTAGAGAAGTTCAGAGATTGGACTTGTTGTTGTTTAAATTCAGCAATTTTGGTGTATGTTCATGAGATCATGAAAATGTGGGCCGTGTGTAGCACAAACACAATGACCAAAAGTTAATTGAAGACTGGGTTGGGGTGTCAAAGTTTGAAACTTCTGCGTGTGACACCTTCACCCACTGAGATCTTCAGTTAATTGAATATAAGCTAGAGCGGCCTAAAGGTTAAAGAAGTGGGCGCTTGACTGGAAAGTCGCCAGTTAGTTCCCTGGACTTGGTGGGGCAGGGTAACTCTGGGCGGAGAAAGTGCATGATCAGGACTTGCCGTAGCTACCACCGCTCAGATGCTCTTGAGCAAGGCCCTTAACCCCCAAGTGCTCCAGTGGGGCTTCTTGGTGACCAACAAATCGACGGTGTAACGGTGCGGGTGAACAGGTCGTTCCTGAAAGAAGAGAAGAAGGGAACTTTTTTTTTTTTTTTTAAAGTGTGAAAAAGTAAGACACATATTAAAATGTAACAGTGGAAACTATATGGTATACATTCAGCACAGCTGCAGACTTCATGGACGCCTAGTTGTTTTCATTTATACTTCGCTTGTAGTCCGTGTTCCATACATGTGCAGCAGATAGTTGAATAGGTTTTTTGTGCATGAATAAAATCAAAAAGGCGACATCCACGCAAGAAGAAGAGCTGCTGTACTTATTCTTTTAAAGGTGAATTGCAGAGGTGAGGGTAGCGGCGGACAACTCACACGGCCTCTCTTCAAACTCAGCGTCCATGTTTGTTTTTCCAGTCGGTAGCCTACGCACCCTGATGATGGAGCTTACGTCACGCTGACCCTTGCGTACTTGCGGATGGTATAAAAAGTAATGTATGGGGGAGAGTATAACATCGCCTTAACGCTGGCGTCAAGAGGAGATGAGGAGGTGATTCAAAACATATGAAAGTGGAAGGAGTGAGGAGAAGGATGAGAACCAGATCAGATGGTTGTGAGACTTGGCTGTCTCAGGGAGGAACGCACAAAAGATCAAAAGAAGAAAAACAAATTATTGATTTCCAAAAACAAGAGGCCGAACATGCACGCTCACAGAGTCTGTACACACAGCACAGCGGCCGGTTAATGAGGTCAGGGAAAAACCAGCAATAAAAACAATCAGAGCTGTTATGACCATGAGTTCATTCCAGTCCGTCTGTCCTCTGAAGAGCCATCAAAGAGCTTTTCATCTTAGTCTTCAGTGTTGCCCCATCCGGGCCATTACCGTACCAACAAAACACGCACACGCCAAGGCAGAGGGATAAATTAAGTGCGATGCTGCAGGATGAAAACACCGCCCTCCCTCTTCCTCTGCTCTGTCCTCCCCATCTACCAGTTTCCTCTTGCTGACACATTTCGTCCCTCTCACGTTCACTCCTGGCACACGCACAAGAGCTCATTAATCCTCCCACACACACTCTGCCCAGTCGCTCTTGTCACGATGCTGAAATTAAGAGGCGACGGTTTGCAGCGGTGTTTCCAGTAGAAATATTTCATCCCTTCTGTGTACACTGCTCGTCTCCAAAACATGTTAGAAATGAAGTTCCTGCATATTTTACATGATTCATTTCAATATTTGATGCCCAACGGACTCTTCACTCAATTCGAACATGGTGTGTAGCATGTACTTAATATTTATGGGAAAAAAAAGTTGCCTTGGAGACTTTTGAATACAGACTTTTGGAATCGTTTTACAACGGGCTTTTCTTTAACTCTTTGGATTCGTACAATTACTACAAATGGAGCACAGTGTTCTCCACTGTTTCACATCTTTGGTGTTTGGGCGCAAATTAAGTGCACATGCAAAACGTCATGGTGTACTATTACAAAATATTTTTATATAATCATGCAGAGAGGCAGCAGGTACGATCAGGTAGTTGAACTGGAACAGATGATGTGCTTATGGCATCACATTTGAATTCGACTTACGATGAATGTAAAACGCAAGTAAAGTTTACGTGTCTTCATGGTTTGTATTAAGTTTCAGAACACGTTCATCATTATGTTCCCACTGGAGAGTGGCACCATGATGAAACGTTTCTTTCAGCAAAATTTTCGGTCTGACATATTTTTATCTGCCATGTTCCCTTGATTAGAAACCAAGACCAACCGCCCTCCGATGTAGAATTATATCCTTTATGTGGGACCCATTCTCAGTTTCACCCAGATTTAGCCCTGCTCAGGAGGCGCTCTCAGTCATCTAAGTGTAGCCTGGCTCAGATTTGGTCTGTATATACCCAAAGCCCAGCATATCATTACAGCTGAAAGAACACGGGGACAGTGGCTGACCAGTAATTTGGCTTTGCTGAATGTTGTCACTCGTCATTCCAAAGTTTCTTCCCATCCCGACAGTCTGGACCTTGTTGACAAAGTTGACAAAATTTTGACCAAAATTCCACACTAATCGCTGTTTTCACCATTTACTGTCGCTCATCAGACAAGATACTTTGATCTGGAATACAAGTAAACACGGAAATGATGTGTTTAATTTATCGCAATAAACACTTATGGCTGCCAACAATGGATGGTTTTAATCAGTAAGCCCAAAGTTTTGTTTTGTTTTTTTACTTAAATTGCCTGAATAAAGTCTAAATTCTTAAGACCAAATACTTTAGTAAAGCATAATAGATTTGTTATGCAATATCTGAAATATAGATATATGCCACAAGGCAGAAAAAGGGGACATTTTAAATTGTATCAGCATTTGTTTTTTTAAACAGACCACAGATAATCTGCAAAAACTACAACTTTAAAACTGTGTGTTTGGGACTGAGTTTAAATGTTAGAATAAATAAGAGTTCTCTTTTGCACAGTCCAGGAAGATGGTGCACCCCTGAAGTTCAGAAGGGGATTAGAGTATTTACTTTACTGTGTAGGTCTCCCTGACAGAACAGAAAATGACAGTGAGCACCAAACACACCTGACATCCTGCCCTGCGGTTTGGTATGTGCCCTGTGCAGAGAGTGCACAAGCTCAATAAAGCTCTGTCTTCCTCAGGTGTGTGTGTGTGTGTGTGTGTGTGTGTGTGTGTGTGTATGACGCGATGTGTGGGGTATTTCTACCACACGGGATCCACCAAATCACTGCTGGCGAGTGACTTCAAACGCGCCTCGTTTATTCAGTGCACAGCAATAACATTCACCTGGTGAAAATCGACATTTGTGAGGCAGAAATTAAGGGGAATTTGACCCCTGGTATAAAGGTGTCTTTCTGCAGCACTCACCCTCACACAAGCTGGAGGGGAGGGAAAGGGGTGAGAAACAGGAGGGAGGGAGGGAGGGGCGGGGGCAAGAATTAGAGCCAGAAGGAGACTGGGGAGAGAGGAGGGCAGGAAAGATACTGAGAAAGAAAAATCGAAAGGTTGACAGACAGGATGAAGGGAGTCAGAATGAGAGAGAGGTGGATAGAAAGCAAAGGTGAAGAGAATGCAAGGACAAGAAGGTGAGACAAGATTGTGATGAGGCAGGAAAAGAAAGATGGGAAAAGGAGTGAGGATGTTACGCTGTCAAGATGATGAAGGACCTGAGGAAAGTTAAGCAGCCGGACTGAATTTAGCTCAAAACAATATCTTCCTGCTGGTGGAAATCTCATTATGGAATCCAAAACTTTCTGCACTTGTCCTAATTAAAACATATAACTCATCATGTTGGCATCTATATTCTTGATTCAAAATGGCCAACTTACTGTCTACCACTTCAGGTTGAGAGGTTATAGGGTCTTCTCTAAATATGATGCTGCTGACATGGCTGTAATCTGGTCTGGAACAGAGAGCTCATTGTGCCTGCTCCCTCTGCTGGCAGCTGTTGGTACTACAGGCGCAGCTTCCACAGCGGCACACTTGGCTCAGACATCTGCAACATGGAAAGTGATGCTTAGCCTCCATCTCATTTGTCTCAGTCTACTGGTTCGAGTCAGGGTAACCAGACTTGCGTATTTACCACGACTCTGAACTGGAGAGTGTGAACAATCCTAAACTCAGTGGAGTTGGCCAGCTCAGTAAAACGTAAAAATAAAAAGAGGCCACTCTGGGATCTATAACAAGGCCGACCACACATCAACCAAAGAGGAAAAACATGATAATACTGTAACTACTGTTATGTCTACATGTATTTCTATGTATGCCACTCGCGGTTTGTACCAAAACTGGATTTAGGAAAACCATGGAGAATCATTTTAAAGCATGAAATATTGGGACATGAAAATCGAAATTATCCACCAATGAATCACTGCTTGGTTTTTCTAAACAGGCTCTAATCTGACCCCAAGTATGTCCTTTCATCATGACTGTCAGTACATATAAAAAAAAAAAGCTGCAAGAAAATATGATCTGCCTAATCTTACACAACTGCCTCTAAACCCTTTAAATATTCTGGGTTAGAAGAGAGTGTAAAACTGGGCAGACAGGCTTTAAGTATAACCTAAAAATAAAGAACTTAGATAACAGTGATTGAATTTAAGTTTTGTGCATCATTTCAGGCCCTGAGCCGTGCGCTAAGCTGTGCAAAGGCTTTACAGTCTTAGCTTGTGTAAGCCAGGAGGAGGACCAGTTACTCTGGATCATGCTCTGGACAGATTGTCACAGTTAAGGGAGGAGACAGACTGATGGAGGTGGCACGAAGAGATATAGAACACAGCCACCAGTGCAGGGTGAAATTTACCTATAAAAATGTTCTGATCTCAGTTCTGCTGCTTCCTTATTGGCCAAGGTACAAAAAGTAGGCGGGGAGGCAATTCAGAGCAATTTCACCACCATGCAGCTCTAATCCGCAGAGGAGGAGGAGGAGGAGGAGGAGGACGGGGTGGGTGGAGCACCAGCAGACCATGGTTGTAGAAAGATGGATGAGGACAAGAGGTCAGTGCTCCCTCTAGAGTTTGAAAGGTGGGAGTGCGGTGCCAGCGGTCAGCCGGGGCCCTGGGGTCCTGCTGGACTGAGGAGCGTACCATCATCTCTCCAGGACACAGTGGGAGCCGGGCCGGGACGTTCCACTTCATGGAAAGAGAGTGGGTGTTTTATGTGGAGCCCTAAGGAAATGAGAGCACTCTGGTAATTTTCAACCTACAGTGTGTTTGAAGCCTGTAACTACTGTGATTAAATGTAATTTTCATTTACTTCTTGCAAAATCAGAAATTACCTGGAACAACTTAACAAGTTTGTTTAATAATAAAACGTTTTATAGAGTTTCAAATGTGAATAAATGAAAAACACGTGACGTACAGTATTAAAACCTTTACTCGGACATGATACAACAAACAGAAACAAGATTCAGAATTAATGACTGAAAAAATTATTCATATTTTTTTTCCTCTTTCAATCCCCAAAGCACACAATAGTCAATCAGCTCCACATGTACAATGGAGTAGGATACAAACAGGACAAAGAACAGACACAAGAGAAAGAGAGAAAAATTAAAAATAAGAGTGACAGATTCGGTTCTGATTTTACAGTTCTTGTATTTGTTTAATACTCTGTAATAAACAAAAGATGAATAGTGTAGTTGGAGAAGAGAGAGACAGGAAACAAGACAAAGAAACAGTGTGTGAATTTTAAAGGTGAAAGTAAACAATGAAGGAAGATTCTAGATCTACTGGAAAATTGGTTTTTCGGTTTTACTTCTCAAATTGACAAATGAACACCTGATCCGAGTTCTTAATGTCCCTGCCCTTCTTTTCTTCCCTCCTTCTCTCTCTGACGTACCCCTTCACAATTCCTCCAACCTTAAAAACCAACAACCTCCTCCTCTTCAAAGAGATCAGTCATATTCAGTTGATCCCTCCCATCAAGTTCATTCAGTGTGACCAGATCCTGCTCAGAGGTGTTGCCTGTAAACCAGGCCTGTGGATTCTGGTGGCTCTTCAAACTGTGTGTCTACAATTACAGCCACAGTTTCTGCCTCAAAATCTAAAACAGACTATGGAGCTTGTGTCTTTACTGCTGGTAGTACCCAGCTACAGCCACACACGTCTCTAACGCAGTGAACACGTCAGGCTGCTGTGGACCCGGTTGCAGAAACACCTCACCAAATCCAACTGAAGAAGAGCAGGTCCTAGGCTAGGCTAGGCTAGCCCTGTTAATTCTTTATTTGCATTTCACTCATATATGCATTTCCCTGTGTCTTTGAAACCAAAGCAGACGGTTTCAGGCTGCGGGACCCTTTAAAAAGCACCAATGCACAGCTTGAGCACCCGGAGGGGGCCACACACTGGTCTACTTCTCTCTCCTCTGACCAGTCCTCCCCTCTTCACACGAGCTGTCATTCCATTCCTATTAGGGCCCCTCTTTAGTATGCACTACACAGGCCAAGGTTAGCGCACACTGTTTAGTGTGCTGCACAATAATCACAACATACATGACAAACAAGCACTGGGGACTGAGTGGCCCTGCATTTAAAACGGCCACATCCGCAAACAGCTTGGCAGTGATAAACAAACCAGTGAGGGTGGTGGTTTCAAGGCTGCATAGCATACACTGCGCCTCATTGATCATAACGGGATGGGCCTTGGCTCCAGGGGGCCTGTGTCAATAAGTAAAAATGCCGCCCTGATTTCTTATCTATACATAATCTATTCTTCGGTCACAGCCTGCGATCCATTTCAAAAAAAGCATATTTAATCAATGTCTTTATTTTCAAAAAGCGAATAATTTCAAAATGTAACAAAGATGGCGACAACAATACTGCTACACAGTCAAAAGGTCACAGCATGCGTCTGCCTTGAGTGCACACGGTTGCAACGACAAACATTTTGTGGGCGGTGCGGTGCGATCCGGCGGTCTCCCATGGCGACCGCAGATCGTCGCTGCTCTGCCGTCAAGTAAAGTTAAGCAAAGAGGGACACACGGCACTGAATCCCTTCCTTACAGCTCTCCAACGCTTATTCCACTAAAAGCTTCACATCCTTTTCAAACAGTCCAAGAATCATAGTTTTATTTTGCAAGTCCATTCCAATGCAAAGCCAGTAATTTTCAGCCCACATGGGTAAGTGAATAAGCATTTGTTAAGCTTAAAAGTAAAGCGGTGGAAACAGGGCAAAGTGAAGGAAGGGAGGAGGCTGGGCTGTGTTGATAAAGCATCAGGTCAACAGGCCAGTGACTCACCCCTCCAGCCTGGCTCCTTTTCCTCTATCCATCCTTTTCATTATTTTGCTCCACAAATCAATTTAACAGCGCTCAGCACATCACAGCCAAAGCCACAGTATCTGCCAGTCAAAGGGCGTAGCTGCAGACAGATTCCATACACATGTGCATAAAAGCATACACATGTGGCCACACATACCCTCTAACAAACGCAGGAAAAAAAAAAAAAACTCAAATACCGAACCACCAGCTATTGCTTTTAAAAACAGTCTGCCCGATCAGCAAAAGCTGGCTTAGCATACAGAACCTGCACCGCCTGTATACTGTTCATCGTTCTCTAAATAAGCTTAAGCTCATAGCAAAATATAGAGAAATATAGAAATGGCATGGCAAAACTTAAATGCATTGCTGTTATATGGAGGGATGAGAATTCTAAGTGCTTTCACTGCCAATTCATATCAATTTATGTAACAGACTAAGCCGAATTTACAAATGCACATATTGCATGACAACTGTTTTAACCATCTTGACACAATAAGAATACAGGTTGCATATTTTGAATTTCGATGAATTATCAACAAAGATGGCATTTGCTCAGTCAGCTGTGTATGTGACTAGCATTTAAATGTCAACTAGCTGATCCTCCAGCACTTGACTGATTGTGTAATCATTCCCATCCCTGGCTATAAACATGATGCAGTAGCAGCAGGCTTAAACATTCAACAGAGGAAGCTCCAAAAATAAAATCCTGCAGAGAAAGTTGCTGAGATGTCAATCTAACCAAAGATGAGATTATTTACAAAAGCACGCGTCCTAGAGTCGGTCTGCTCTCTGAGAGGCGGGGGGGGGTCTCATTTTGGGTTGCACTCAAAAACTTCATTCCATAGTCCAATTGTCTTAGGATAGCTAAGCTCTAATCCAGATCGCACATTGCGAAGCCTGGCAGCCACTAAATCCTCTTCACTGAAGTCTCAAAACTCAAAAAAGGCTGCTAATATTAGTTCATCTGAACCAACTCAAGCCATAAAGCACTGAGACCGTATCACAGCATATACAGTACAAGAATGCTGGCAGATGTTGGTCATAAGCTCCACCACCACCTTGCTTTTCTTTGCCGACACCAACGTGCGGCAGCAATGATGTACGAGGGGCTGACTTTCCTCTGCATGTCGGAAATGAAGACTACTTTGTTGAGTTGGCTGTGTGTATGCACGGATGGAGAAAAACTGAAACAACACCAAGGTTAGACCAACTTATTGACATGTTAAACACAACCACCTGTCTTACAGGTCATCTAACTGCCAGCCTCCAAGTCCACATTACATGGGGGAGGGCCAAGGATCCTCTCTGAGAAGAGCTAATTGGCCTCTCCGCAGGGCAGGAAGCTCATCGCTCATTCTGGTCAAAGTAGCTGGTGGACACCAAAGTTCAACAGCTACGCTCATCACTTCCACCAGCCTAACTGCTTTCTAAAATACAAAAGGCTGTGGCTGTGTCTGTGTCTGGCAGAGTACAAAGACTTATCATTTTCCATAGTTGGGAGTCTGAAATATATTTAGGGGTCATAGAATAACAAAAAGAGAAAAAAAAAATCGAAGAGGGAAATCTACATCTTTAACAGACCTGTTCAAAGAGTGGACAATGGCTGTCTGATTTGTCTGCGTACTTGCATACTGTGTTTGCATTGATGTAAATGTGCAAATTCTTAACTAAAAGACCATATTTGTTATTTAGCACCTGGTAGAGGACAGCTGTACCTCTTCCCTGTAGAATGATACTGCACAATGTACGTTTCTAATTTCTATCAAATGTGGTGACTATTAAGAAGGTTAAATACACCTCAGAATATCAACACTCTTCCAAAATACTTTACTAACAAAAACGGTAATAAATCTTTGTGTACCCCAGTATTGCCCCTCTTCGAGAGCGTGTAGACGGTTTAATTTATAGTTTGCTTTATATCTCCTGATCACGTGGTAGCTGCATTTGACTCCTCACTACAATGCTCAGATTCAGTTGCCCGCAAAATTTCAATCACAGTAAATGTCAAGTGCCATTGTCAATGAAATCCAGCCAATCAGTTGCCAAGAACAACAAGAAACACTGGCAAGAAGTTGGTGCAAAAGCAGCAGCGAGGTGTGGTTTGGCCCTGGGCTCAGTAACTATTTCATGGTGACGTCATCACAGGGGGAGGTTGATTCAACAGCAGAAAATAGAGCTTTTAAATTTGTTTGTTGGAGCCACATATTTCCCATTCACAGATGGTGAACAGGCATTTGTTTCTGCATAACTCCTGTTTTTTTTTTATTTACATCTACTGTACAAAAGTCGCAAGCATTGAGCCAATACACACTGAATAAAAGTCCAAAGCTGCAGGTAGTAGGTGTAGGATTTCCATTATATAACACTTAATTCATTTCATTATTGCATTATAGTAACATAACACTCAAAAGACAATTTGCAATTCAAACGTCTGTTCATTATTTGCCAATTCATATCCACAGCCAGGGATCTATCCATGAGCGGTGGGCTACAGAAGTTCTGTATTGTAGATTAGCCAAATTAGATATTAACTACCAGGTGAAATGAAATGTTGCATTTTTGCCACTGTCAGATCATTTCTTCTCGTCTTTACACTTTCTATCTCTGCTGCTGTTTTTTGTGTTTCAGAAAAAAAAAAATCTGTTTTTCACACCTCATTTTTACAGAGAAGACAGAGTGCGGCATCTTGAATACGAAGCAATACCTCTCATACTGCTTAAGTCTCTTGTACGAGGATGCTTCAGCAGCTGCTGGGTAGAGGGGTCAAACGCCAGCCTAATCTATTCACTTGATAGGCCACATAAATTAGATACAGGCTGAACGATTACAGGCAGAATGGTCCAGAGAGCAGATAAATTTCCATGGTCAATGGACAGTTGATAAAAATAAGATTTTTTTGGAATAGACAGCAACCTATCAAGAATAATAGTCAAGACCAATTCCCATAACGTGGTTCTTTTGGCAGGAAGTGGCCAATTATTATATATATATATATATATATATATATTATTATAGCAAGTTTGATAACAAATCATCATATCTGATTTGACAATGATGCAATAATGAGAAAACCCTACACATAGTACCTTCAAGGTTGTCTTAGGTCTCTGAGAAAAGATGGTCATTTCTAGGAAACGGGAACATTTACACAGTTACAACTCACAAAAGTGCATAAATGACCACCAGCGAAGGGAGGATTTGGGGGAACAGGAGATAAAAGAGAAACAAATACTCTTTTGTCTTGCATGAAGCTGTACTTCCTGGGAGCCTCAAGCTGTTTAAAATACCAACCAACTGCCAAAGTAGAGAAAAGGATAAAATCAAAACTAAAAATAATAATAATAATTCAAGTCATTCTTCTTGCCTTACAAAGCCCGCTGTGCGCATCAGGGTGGGAGGGACTAAGTTTATCTGCTCAACAAAGTGCTCCCAGCCCCCTTTTCCTGGATTTCAATGCCTTGGAAAAAGCTCTCATTTCATGAGTACAGTACTTCAAAATAGAAACTCAAACAAGTTTCAGCATGAATATTCAAAAAAAAAATGAAAAAAAATGCATAAAATATTTCAATGTTTTCGAGATTGGATGAACTCAGGAGGGTGTGTCTGCCTGTTCATTACTGGACACTTCCTGACCAATAAGAAGTGAGCTTGTTTGATGGTGGACAGTTGATTGAAATGCTATGCACCTGATTTTAAGCTAAAACCATACATGAATAACTAACCGGCTAGTGATGGATACAACATACAGAGGTGCAGCTGGCAGTGTAACTAAGTAACCCAAGTAAAACAGGGGAAGTATACCAGTTACGCAGAAGCAAAAACCCACTGTGAGATGAAGATGTGAAAACTGAAGGCTAACTTAAAATTAAGACATTTACTGTATATGTGTGATAAAAAGGGCGCATATTCCTTGAATCATTTACCCCTATGGTGGAAAACGGAGAATGGGAAAAGATGGTGAAAATATGTGTGTGTGTGTGTTTGAGTACGTTTGTGTATTAGCATACTGTTCATTCAGAGCCATATTATCTGTGTATTAGCTATGTTGTATGTCACTTCATGCATGCAAGCAAAGACCTGCATTTGCATGTGTGAAGATAATTAGCCGGTGACAGGGAATACGTGTGTGTGTGTGTGTGTGTGTGTGTGTGTGTGTGTGTGTGTGTACGTGTGTGTGTGTCTTTGTGTGTGTATACAAGTGTGAGAGCCGGTACATTTAAACCAGCAGGTGCTGCAGTTAAGTGAGGCCCAACGAAAAGAGCCAACGACCCAACACGGGGCGCCGTGCCGGTAATCCTGGTGTGCATCAGATCCTGATCGGACCGAACCTGGCTCCTCTAGGTGAGCTGGTGAGGTGCCTCTAGCATCTCCATCAGGAAGGTGTCGATGGGTGTGTCACCAATCAGTTTGAAGAAGAACAGGTGCTCCAGGCACTTTAGACCAATGGAGCGCAGTGCTGGGAGCCGGAGAAGCAGCTTTGCAAACCTGGACAAGGCAGGGAAGGGTGAGGAGAGCAGAGTGAGAAATGACCACAGATCTGTCAGTCATAGAAACTGAAAACGAGAATTCAGAAGATGCACGAAGCAGAAATTCACTTGAGCATGTAGAAACGTAACTTACTAGAGTAGAACTTACAATAAATAGCAAAACAAAATGAAATGTATAACGTTAAACCTGAATAAGTCTTGCCAGGTGAGTGACAGTACGTCTTTTTACCTTCTTCTGCCAGCTTTGTTTATGAAAGTACATGTTATAGTGTGGCAACATTCAATCAATCAATCAATCAATCAATCAATCAATCAATCAATCAATCAATCACTTCACAGACTTGGTGGCATTCCTACGTTTCCCATGACATTACTAAATTCTACAGGTGTGCGACAGCAGCAGTTAAGGCCTGTAACAGTCCATCAGAAACATGTTATTTCTATCAAGAGAACTGTGCAAATTATCAAATGACCAACCATTAATTAAGAGTTCCTAACGGCAGATTTGTGCCTTAACAAAAAAGACCTTCCACGTGTCTTTTTTGTCTCTCTAGTAAAAGGTCCTCGCAGAAACAACAGCATTATATCCAGCCTCCAAACAGCTGCTCTGTGCTGCAGTAGCTGCTGATTTGAATATTATGCAACAGCACAACCTGTGACAACTAGAAATTTCAACTCTTGTCAGTATGTCTGTGCGTTATAACCCACCTGCCCTGCTGATCGGGGTATTTCTGTTTGCAGTAAGCCTCGAGAGACGCATACACTCTCTCTCTCAGGAGCTCCACCTCACTGGGGTTGGACAAACCCTTGGCATCTTCAGGTGAAAACAGAGAACATTAACATTATCTCTATATGGTAATGAAATACATTTTAAAATTCCTTCAGTTCTTCAGACATGAAATTGTCCACTTTGGTGTCCCTAATGATATCTTCCACATTGACTTTCAATATTCCACCCGTCTGTGTACCTGGGTTGAAGAGGATGATTGCTCGAAGGCAGCCGAGCTCTGTCTTGTCCATTTGCATATCTCTCATCTTGCTTACAAGCTCTGTCAAAACCCTGCCGAGAGGAGAGGAGAGGAGAGGAGAGGAGAGGAGAGGAGAGGAGAGGAGGTTTGCAGGTGGAAATCCCAGTTGGAGACAGGAGGACAATGCCAGATTAGGTAAGAGAGAAGAAGAAAAGGAAAGGACGGGAGAAGGAGGAAGAACATGAGGGAAAAAAGAGAGCAGGAAAGTGATAAAAACAGGAGAGGGGGGAAGAAGAGGGTAAGAACAATAGAGAGGGACCTGACTGCATAATCACATTGTTATTTCTGGTTACAGCTCAGAGTAATGACTTTATATCCAAACCACTTAGGCCATGGCTGAACTGCTGGTTCAGCAGGAAAATACAAACAAACACTGGTTAAAACTGGTCGATGTGGCAAACTGCTGCCACCAAATGGTGGGAAGTTCTGGCTGTGTCTGATTCTTTGTTTTCCTTCTTAATAATTCAATGGCTGCTTGTCTTTGTTGTACTTATAACTAACTGTGTTAACAAATATGTGGAGGTTGTTGTCAAGTGTTATGAAAGTGACGCTGAAATCTGCCACGGCTGGAGAGTAAAAACATAAAAAAGACTTGCTTTTTTATCCACTTTATTCCACTAGAGAATATGGCAGTCAGAGTCCAGGGGCTAAACACACACTTAGTAACAGTTAATGCCCTTTTTAAATATAATTCAAGGATTAAATCTTGCTCATTTTAAGGTGGACCGTTGGCCTATATTTTATAACTGCTAAGCGTATCCACATGCATCTCTAACACGTCGTTTTATTTGAGATGTAAAATACTGATGCAATGAAGACAGCGTCAGAACAAGGTATGATACAGACTTTGGGAAAAAAATGTCATATTTAAAATTCCATCCACTGATTCTTAAAAAATACTTGAACTGTAATTCAACAACAATGCATGCAAACAGTAGAAACAAAAACTTACCCCTGCAAAAAGAGGATAAATACCAAAGACTTGCCAACATACTTGCCAAATACATTTTTAATCAGAGGTAATCATGCTTCACTAGATGTGTAGTGCAATAATATACAGAACCTAAGTTTGGACCATATGTGTATCTTAAATACGTTTAAAACTTGAAATTACTTCTGCTCTCCTCCCAAGAATATAACTTGGATGAAAGAGGAGGGGTTGATACAGACCAGGGAGGGAGGGGAAAGAAAGGAGACAGTTTATTTGTTACTCCATCATCCATCATCAGAAACAGACATCTGATTTTAATGACATGGACTGATTTGAACTCACAGCGCCCAAGCCCACAATACAGTGGATTGCCATGAAGTTGTTATACACACTCAGCACAGTGGATAAATGTTTTATTCGTCTTTAGTTTTGAAAGTGGTGGAGAGTAGCCATCTTCTTGGATTGAAAAGGGCCAACAACACCTCCAAAAGGCTCAACAGTAAATTGCGTCCTCTAAAGACTGACTGACCTGACTGTGTTAAACTGGAGTAATACAGTATTTTCTCACACAACCACATCCCACCATTACAGCCCTGGGAAAGCTAGCTTAGCTTCACAAAGCCAGCCCACATGTTTGGATTTGCTCATTATGGTCTGGCGAAGCTCAACAAGCATTTGGTTTGGTAAGAGGAGGCATCGTTAATGGGCAAAAGTTGAAAAGTTTTCTGCAGGCGATTGGCTGAGACTTCTAGCAATCAAAGTCACAAACCAAATACGCTGCTGAATTCAAGTTCAAAATGCAGTACATCACCGTCTAACCCACACCTCTGTAGTTCACCGAGTGATTCCGTTAAACCGCTCTCAGCGTGTGTTGTTCAGAATCTTTTAGCGTAATCCGGCTGACCTCTGCAAAGCTGCGGAAACGCCTAAAAGCATCAACCTTTTTAGCTTTGGTTCTGTGTTTGTTTCAATGTTGACTCAAGAGGAGGGGTTTAAGAAAAGTGTTTGTGTAGTGGCGTAATTACCTGTCAAATATGGCCCCAACCTCGGCATTGTGCGCCCTGTGTATTCAATCACAATGTGTTATTACAATGTCATTACACAGTTACATTATTATTACAGTATTCTGTTTGTTTTCTGAGTCTGAGAGGTGGCGCTGACATATGGTTTCACCTGGTGAAAATCTGATGTATTTAAAACTGTTGTAAAACAGCATGGGGACAGTTAACATTTTTCTCATCTGGGCTCAAGCTTTGCAACATCTTGCACCTTCACCCAAACACTGACACTGCTAAATGTGGACCTCTGATAAACATTTGATCAGTTTTATGACATCATAGATTGCAGTCTTATATAAAGGCACCACTATATTCACATGTATTAAAATAAGCAGAAAGGAGGTAAATCTTATGAGCCAAATGCATAACAGCAGAAAACCATTAGTACACATGAAACTAATGAGTCAAAAACTATTAACCCTCAAATTTTAATAGGTGTTCGTAGCTAAATGTCAATACATCATAAGAAGCAACTTCAGGAAGTTTTACTGAGCTGTGGATTTAATTGTGTGTAAAATAGGGGCTCAAAGTGCAAAATACAACATTTAAGAAAACAAATTAACAACACACAAAACAGAAATCAACAACTAGTAAATCAACAAAACAGAAAACACAACATTTCAGAAAATACAACAAAACGGAAAAGAAAGGTGCCTACTATCTTTGTCATTCTTCTCACTGAGTGGATGGCTACAATATCACTCAAATACAAGGAGTGTGTATAGAAAAGGGCCAGATGTGCTCTGCTTTTTCTTTGTGCACCTGTTACAGATTGTCCCTCCCTGAGGGAGGCAGGGGTCAGCAAGTGTCCTTCCTGCTTAGAATGACAAAAATAGCAGCTACCAACTCTTTGCTGTTGTAAAATGTTGCGTCACTGAAATATGGTGTTTTTTCTTTTCCCAATTTGTGTTGTGAAATATTTTTCTGTTGTGTAGTTCTATTTTCTTGTTTTCTGCTTTGTTCAGTTGTTTTGTTGGCTGCTCTGATTTGCACTTCAGGTCCTTCCTGGTAAGAAGTCTAATCCAAGTAATGCATTACAAAGAAATGATATTCAAAAATTTTATTGTTTACATCCTCCTTGATAACATGATTCAGTAGCTTCAAACAGATGCTGATGCCAAGCTGAAACAGAAGCCTGCTGCTAGAAGCAGTGCTATCAGAAAAATTAATATGTATCAGAGGAAAATCATTGAGCCGTGTGCCATGAGCCCAGTTAGCTTGCTTTAAATCTGACTGGATTTCTCAGCAAAATCAATATATTATAACAATGTAATTACTGTGTAATTAACAGTGAATTGACACGTTGTGATGTACTTGGGGTTTTATATAAAAGTCGAGATTTGCAGTATCTATTTATTTTTTTAACTAAAGCAGGTGATGATGTAATGACCAACAGAATGTTTCACTAACAGCACAGGAAGTGCATTAAAATCTGCTAATGTAAAATACCAGGATAATGCAATAACATTATGACACGAACCAGCATTTATCATGGCATTAAGTGTCGTATCTTAATCAAAGAACGTTCTGCAAAATATGTGTTTTGAATGATGTCATTACTGGTTTGTAGTGACAATAATACAGAAGGCTGGAGAGGCCATGGCTGTAACTGTGTTTATGTTTGGTTTTCCAGTGATCATGGAATAAATATATCAGGATCTGAAACTAACAAGCTTGCTTTAGATAGAAATATATGTGACTCTGGACTGATAGTGGACACCAATTAAACAGCAGCTTCCAGAAAACACATAAGGCACAGTTTCTATAATATTACTTACAGTGTGCCGGGGGCAGTTAACTTATTTAACAATGTTGTGAACTTAGAGGAGATACAAGATACAAGAGTGGCAGTGATCGCCAGTCACAGATGATTATCAGAATCTTCTGCATTTGTATCTAATGAATTAATGATCACGAATTGACAGTCTGGTTTATGTGAAGACTATAATTATTTTATAATCCAAAGACAATAAAGGCAAAGACAGTAGAGACAATAAAGAAAATGTAACACCACAATATATACCCATGGCCTCTGCATTGTCCTGTACAATAATGGGATGTAAACTCGCATATTTTCAAGTATTTTAAGGGACATTCCTATTATATATTCACAAGTTAGTATTGTACATTAGCCAGCCATGATCACACAATCAAATGCTGCAATAGGTGCTATGCCGCTGAGTGTGTACGCGCGTGTGTGCGCATGCATGTCTATGGGTAAGCATTAGTCACCAGCCTCCCCGGCATGCGCTGTCACCCTACAGGCAGTACTAAAGCAGCAAAGTCTCTCAGCCAATCACAGCCAACGCAGAACACAGCAGCTGCAGCCAACCAAAGATGAAGACACAGTATCTTAAGTTCTTATCCCAGCCACTAATCCAGCTAAACCTGAGTAACGTGTGTTCATCTTATAAAAACAGTGAGTGCTAAACCGTCAGAGACAAAAAAAAAAAAAAAAAAAAAAAAAAAAAATCATGTGGATAAATAAAGGAAAGTGTTCTTTCTTTATTCATCTAGCTTTCAGGACTGATGTGGAATTACCAGGTGATTTAAAGAGGGGATTGTGGACTTTACCTGACCTTTCCGGGTCCGTCTATTTCAGGCTAAGAGTAGGTGGTCCTAATACTGTGTAGAAGCGGATCTATTCTAAGCAGGGATCCAACACTTTGGATTTCAGAGTGAGGTAGAAAGGCTTCTGAAAAAACATTTAAATCACATTACGCCAAAATGCTCTGGCAACTGCATATTTTTATGGTGGCATGTCCTCTCAATTGGGTCACCCACCCAAACTCTTGAATGCTGGGGAAATCACTAGTGTAATATGTCGGTCACAGTTATACTGTTTGTACATATGTATCTGTGTATTACCTGTCAAAGATGGCTCCAACACCTGCACTGTGAGCACTGTTCCTGTGGACATGCAGGCCGGTGGCCAGTAAAATCCCGTCCTTCACTGAGATGGAGCGATGGGAGAACGATGCAATCAAGAGTTCATTCCAACCTGTTGAAGAGTTGGTGTCTCAGTAATTATAGGGAATCAAAATGTCTAAATATTCTACTGTTGTGCTGCTTTTTCTTTCTTAATATCCGATATGGCCGAATGTTCCTGGACCAAACTTTGCTAATTGAAAATCTCTCATTAAACACCTACTGTCACTATTTTGTAAATATTAACCTCTCTTATTCAAAAAGCTGGGACAGCAACAGCTGCTGACAGACCTGGCTCTGCAGTCCTGCACCCCCTGCTGAGCTCGACACATTCAAAAAGGACTAAGCTACGCGACAAGGGAAAGTTGAGAAAGGCTCAACTTTATGCAAATATCCTTGGACACAGCACAAGTGATGCCATGAGAGAGTCAATTGTGATCATATTGATTTCTGCTGAAACATAAGCACAGAGCTGTTTACTGTTATACACACCTATGCAAAGGAACTTGTTTAACTTTAACACAATGAAGGAAAAGTTGATCGTTGCAGTCTCTGAATTTCCATTTTTCTGCAATGTGTCTTTAATGAGTTTACCAGAAATAAAAAAGAAGAATGGCATGTGGAAACAAACTGCCAACAATTGGAAACAACTGTCCATACGGAGCAGAATATGTAAATTATGCACTCAATGCAACAAAACACACCCCGACAGCTGCTTTGTATCCATATGTGTGAACGTCGTGTTACTAGGATCTACCACCTGATCCCGGCCATGTTCAGTTTTCATGACAATGTGCCACAGAGGTGTTGATTTAAAACTACAGTTGTTGGTGTTTAAAACTGTATTTCAGTGTTCCCAGGCTCTCTTAAACATCAAATTCCAAGGACTTTTCAAGGACTATAAAATATCCAAGAAACTTCCATTTCTCTATTTGCATAGAATATATAAATTCAAGCACTTTCAATGACCCATGTCTATTTATGTCTTTTTTTTTTTTTAACTTTCAAGGCCTTGCTTTTTCCTCAAATTTGCAAACTTTCATGGATTTCAAGGACCCATGAAAAACCCTGGTATTTGCACTACAATAACTGTTTGTCTAAAATATTCTCGTGCAGCATTCACATACGATACACCCCACTTACTTTCCCTTTATTTTCTTTCATGCCGTGTGAGTGCGAGTTAAAACTCTGCAGCCACTGAAAAGACGAACATATCCAGAGTTTGCATCAGACCGTGTCTTTTCTTTGGCTGTGGAGGAAAAAGCAGAATCACTTCTGATTCAATAAACCCTCTCGGGTCAGGCTGAGAGTTTACCTGCACGTAGCAGGATGACCTGGTCGTCCAGGGGCAGCTCCGAGAAGTGAGGGATCCTCTTAGCCCACTCCACCAGGGTGAAGAGCTGCTTGTCTGCTGCCTGGCAGATGTTGGTGACAGGATCGTTGGGCTGCATAATGCAGATTAAGAGGATTATTATAATTATTCCATCAAATAATGTGATTAACAGACACTGTATGATTCATACCAACAACAATCATCTCACATGTTCAATATCTGCATGTCAAACTTGATTTGAAAATAATTTCAATTGTTAACCCTCAATGCAAGACAGTTTGTGGTTAATATCTACCATCCAGACTACTCACAGAGCTGCCACCTGAACTTCCATCTGCATGAAGCTCTGTCTTCTGCTCTACAGCCATCTCTGCTTCCAAAATCTTCTCCACAGGCATCTCCTCGTTCACTGCACTAGTCGACTCTACCTCACCGTCTCGATCCTTGTTTCTCTGCCGTTCCTCTTGGACAGCTGCAGGATGGAGGATTGGGCGGAGAGGAACATAGGAGAAAACAATAAAGGACAAGAAAGAGGAGAAAGAGTAGAGAGAGCAGACAAGGAGAAAACGTGGATTAGAGGGATGGGTGAAAGATGGTCAACATGTAGGAACAGAGAAGCAGGAAAGGTGCAAAAGAAATGGAATGGACAAGGATGGGGGAGGCGAAGGGTTTGGACAGGTAGGCAATTTTAAATACAACAAGAGGAACATCAAAGAAAGTGAAGGAAATGTAGTGGAAGAAGGATGAGTAGGAAGGATGTGCCAACAGACAACAGAATGGATAACGTGAGATAAGTAGGAGTGGACAATGAAGAGGAGAAATGAGGGAAAATGAGTGGTGTAGGTGATTTACATACAAAAAGAGGCAAAAAGAATGGAGACAGATAAAAGAGTGAGACCAAATTAATGAGGAAAAATGTGCAAAACAGTGGGAAAGCAGAGTGACACAGATATATGATACACTCAGTCTCTCATACAGTCTTTCATACTCCTTCAGGCCCACTACCAAGGCAGTAATGGACCCTGTAAGACATACACCACACACATAATTATTATTCTTCGTGTTGTTGATGTTATTGTTATCATTATAACTAATGGTTTTAAAGTGACATTCAGGTGGTGATGAAATCTGACATTTTGTCCAGACTATCAATTTTTTATTGTCGCAAAATCTTTTTTTTTCTTCTTTTTTTTAATAGAACAGATATCTACAGTGACAAAGTTTCTCTTAATCCCTTACTCAGATTAAGGAAACTGGGTTTCTCATTTTCATGAAGTTCAAGAACTCAGGTCATCGTATCTAATGTTATGTTGTAAAACCTCCTGACTGCCCTGACTGTCTTTCCTGTCAAAAGTCTACCTCCCACAGACATCAGTAGTCACAGACTGAGGTTTTGTGCCTGGCATGGTCAGTCATGAACATCTGATTTGCTCCTTTGTCCTAAAATTGGGGGGTATGCAGTTAATTTAAAAAAGTCAACACTGTTAACCAAATGTCCAAGATGACAGCTGCTCCACACAATGGCAAATGCCACTGTCTAAATACATATGAACAGCACTGTGTTATGAAATAGTCTCATCAAACTGACTCCATAAAGGTTCGTAGATTAAATCGTTATATTTAGTTTGGATATTTGTTCAATAGTGACAAAACAGAATTTAAGCAGGAGGCATGTACTAATACATACAATACTAATTATATGTGAGGTCATTTTTACGTTTGATTTATGAGTCAAATACAATGTTGAGTATCAATTGTTCAAATAAGCCTTGATCAAGGAATAACAAATATTATGTATTCTTTTATTGATTAATTAATTATTGATTATTATACAACAGTTAGTTCTGACCAAGTAATTTGATTGGACGAGAGGCATTCTCATGAATGAATATAGAGTATAACAGCACTGGGACTTTTAACCACGTGTATCACTCCACAGGTGTTCTATTAACCATTTCCAGAAGTAACGTTTGAATTAAATGATGTCTGGTTGTCAGAAGAGGATTAAGGGAAGAAGCCTGGACACTTCATCGCACACCTGAGGTAACGTGTAGACAAAGTAGCAAGCTAGTGTGCACTGTGCAGGTCAGGAAAATGTTTGTGTGTTGCTTAGCAACAGTCCAGTACCAGTCCAGTTGCTATTGCTAACTATTTTTGTTGGTGATGTCAAATAAATGAGGAAATAAACAAACAAATCATAATCTGTTGTTGCTTATTTAACTAATATGGCGCTCGTAGAACTGTTGTATAAAAGCAATATCACACTCCAGGTCGTGATGCTGTCCTGAATATCATCTGTGATTGTCATCAAATCACAGCCGTGCTGATATTCAGTACAACACTCCCTCTCGTGTGATATTGCTTAATTAACATGTCTGACAACCGAATCCTAGTATGTGCACTTAATGTGAAGCAAAGCAAATATTTTGAAAATGTCCAGATTTTAATCTACTCGATTACTTTTAATCTCTCTTGGTCACAGTGTCTGTATTTGATACAGAAAAAGAAAAGGATTGAAAGCAGCTAGCAATTTTGAAAAGTGGGCTTGTGGTGGAAAGCTGCCACTGTGGAAAGGCTTGAAAAATCTGTGTTGGAAATTCAGTGAACGTCTTATCCTTTCTCTACTACAAGCATCAAAGTATGCTTAAACAAGGTATTTAATGCTCTTTAATAGAAGTGGAACTGCTCTGTGGCTGACTGTAGTAACTGTGATCTCAGTGGGCAGCACCGGAGTGAGAATAAACAATGAGTAACTTTAAAGTAAAGTAGGATGATGATTAAAGAGAGTGTGCTTACTCAGCAAACCTTCCCTGGATCTGTAAAGGTTAAAAAAACATGGGGATGTGATTCAAGGCTGGCACTGGTCCACCTCCGAGTACTGGCAAGACACTATGGAAAAGATTTTTAACTAGCTCCTTCTAAATGATATGCAATGTACTATCTCTCTGCTTCTTGCTCACTCATACAGGCACAGACATACACCCCTCCCTCCCTCTTCTCCTTACATCTGTCGTTCATCTTGGCCACTACAGAAGGAGGGAGGGGGGGAGAGAGAGAACGAGAGGAAACAAAAAGAGGAAGACAGGGGGAAAGGGGGTTAGTGTTTACAAGGCTTACCCACCCCCATCTCCCCCTCTACCACTTTGTGCTCGTTCTTCCTATCCCCTATCGTGCAAATATCACTGAAGCTTAACTTCACCTATAACCTTAAACTAGAAAAAAAAAATCTTATTTAAGGTTATGGGTGAAGTTGCAGTACCTGCAACAGAAAGCTGTTGCCTTCAATGTTCCTTTCATCTGCATTCACTTACTACTCAATGACTACTGTGGTCATAGTGGCAACGACAGTGACCACACATCTCAGCAACCTATCAAACATAAACTGAGCTGTGATCAGCCTACGATAAATGTAGCGTCGTAACATGCTGGGGAAGTCAGTCCTAATCTTAAATGGGAAAGTATAGCACAGTGAACTCTTACCTACACTGCTCAGCTCAGAGATTTAGCATCAGATAATCTCAGACTGACTGGCTTAAAATGGATCTAATGTGATTTTCGGTGGTAAGACGCAGCAGACAGATCAGCTGTAGTTCTTAAACGGTTTTGTCCGTTTCATTTTTAATGTAAAGCACTTTGAGCATTACATGAATAAAATCAGCTATATCATATACAATCACTCCTACTAATATATAATGATATACTATAAAATTCCACTGACTTTCGGACTTTTTGTTATAAACATGGCGGGAATCTTTTTAACAGTGTTCCAATTTGATAGCTGCTAAAACATGCTTTGCTGCTGCATTCACTTTTTCAATGGACAAATCATGGGACATGTTTACTGCTGACTGATGGCCACCTGGAGACTCAACACCTGGTAAATATGACATGGTTATGTAATGTGCAGACTAGACAAGGACTGCCACAACACACTGTTATGCCTATTAAATGTACTCAACCCCCTTGTGCCTTTTCCATGGTTTATTGTTTTACAACACTGAAGCACAGTGGATGTAATAAAGACTTCTGATATAGATCAACTGAAAAAAAGATCAATGTGAAAGCATAAAAAAATGTAAGAGGGCAGCAAATACCTTTTAGGAACTATATGAGTGGCTTGCAAGTGATTTTAGGACACTGTGGGATGCAAAGGGGATGAACTGTGTCCTCTAATTTCTGGCATAAGAAGGCTGCCATTTCTCAAAGAGATGCTGAAGGACTTTTAGAAAGGGAGATCCTTGATGACATGTAATGACGTGTCCCGGATTGAAATTTTGATTTTGAACGATGCACCACTGAAATGGCAAAACAGCCATCGTGTTTGGAGGAGTATATTAGCCCCAAGTGAAGTTTCCATTTTTTTTTTCTGATAAATGTGAGCAGTGGGCCTTTTTATCAGTAATGACAGTCCCACAGACCAAATATGCCACCGCTAAAGGGAAGTAGTTTCTTCCAAAACCAGAAACGCAGAAAACAGCCGAGCAGTCAACATCATCACTGATGAGTGTTAAAAGAGTCTAACATACACTGCATGCTCCAAGTGTTCACACCCATTTAGTTTTTCCACATTTTGTTATGTTGCAGCCTTACGCTAAAAAAAAACATCTATCTACATCAGATCATCAATCTACAGTCAATTTTAGAAATTTGTGCAAATTTATTAAAAAGTAAAACCTGTAATATCACGTTGACGTAAGTATTCAGATACTTTGATATGACACTTGATATCCAGCTCAGGTGCATCCCGTTACCTTTGAGATGTTTCCACACCTTGACTGGAGTCCACCTGTGGTAAATTCAGTTGGACGTGACTTGGAAAGACACACACCTGTCTATATACGGTCTAATGGCTGACAATGCATATCGAAGCAAAAGCCAAGCCACAAGGTCGTATGAACTGCCAATAGAGCAGAGGTGAACAACCTGACGGTCACTCTGGCTGAGCTCCAGAGATCCTATGTGGAGATGGAAGAAACTTCCAGCGGGACAACCATCACTGCAACACCCCCCCATCTGGGCTTTATGGCAGAGTGTGAGAAACAAGAGTCTCTGATCTGATGAAACCAAATCATATCCAATGAATTGAAACACGTGAGCTAAATTTGTCACAGCAAAGTGTCTGTATACTTTTGTCAACAGATATTTCAGTTTTTTTCAACTCTGTTTTCACTTTGCCATTATGGGGTATTGAGTATAGATTGATGGAGGATTTTTTTTAACTTACACCTGAGGCTACAACATTACAAATTGTGAAAAACTGAAGGGGTCCGAATACTTTCTGAATGCACTGTATTTGCCCCCCCCCCCCCCAGCTACCACTGGATAATCTTGAAATCAGATTTGGAGTGCATGATGTATAATATGACTGTGGAGTGCTGCTGCAAGGCTGAATGAAATGTGTGCCTGTCTATCCCTAACAAATTCACCACAGCTTCTCTGCTCGCAATAAATAACCAATTTTTTAAAAATCAAGTTCATCAAAGTCAATCAAAGTCTTTGTCAGAGCTTTCTGTCGGCCTCAAATAATTTATCATAATTTGTAAGAAGATGCACTACTTTGTGCATTTAACACTTAACAGTGTGTGTGAAAAGGTGTCACAAGTGGCCTCATTTTTAGGGGTTGTGACCAGAAGAGGTTGAGAACAAGTGGTATTCAAGGTGTCCTGAAGTTCCCTGTTTGCTCACCTTCTCTCTTCATGCCCATAGCCAGGCACTTCTGGTAGCGGCAGTATTGGCAGCGGTTCCTCTGTCTCTTATCCACCATACAGTCTTTATTGTCCCGACAGGTGTAGGTCAGGTCTTTGCGCACTGTTCTCTTGAAGAAACCTTTGCAGCCCTCACAGCTGTAGACGCCGTAGTGCTTACCTGGAAGTTGTGGAGGGGGGGAGGAAAAGAGCCAAACAACTAAGACAAGGAAGGAATGACAAATTCTTTCAAAGATGAAATTTAAAGGATTTCGGCTCGACTCTGACCAACTATTCAATTGTTTGCAGTTTGTAGAAATAGAAAATAGGAGTTGTATTTAAGGTGTGTAGTCACCAGAGGATCTGTCACCGCAGATGGAACAAAGGCGTTTCTGGGAAAGCATCGGCCCCGGGCTGTGGGACGACAGCTGCTTCAAGCCCAGTGGAGGTTTCACATCATCAGAGCTGCTCACTGCATGGAGCCCCGACATGGACACTGTTGAGTTGATCTGAAGGAATGACAGAAATGATGGTGAACACCAGATCCCCCTTCCACCTCCATAAGAATGTCAAGTATATGGTTAAAACCCCACCCATGACAGCACATTAAACATTAGATCGCAATGAGAAAAGTGTGCACCCCTTGTTTTTCCTGTTGTCCTGTTCCTCCTACTCTCTAAGTCCCACATGACCTTTTATATCTCTCTCTGACTAACTGATAAAAACAAGAGGTGTACAGAACAAAACTCATGACATTTAGCATGTGAAGATCTACGCAAATGGATGAGACAAAAAAGAGTGGGGGAAAAAACAAATTGAAAAAATTGTCAGCAGAATATATATGACCTCATGGAAAAGTAAGACATACAATGAGAACCATTCTATCAACTATTCTGTGATGAAGGGCAAGATATTGAATTAAAGACGGTAATTTTGATTTAATTATGCTTTCACGTCAAACACAAAAAAACATGATTTATTTGATATTACTGTATTGCAGTAGGAGATGGATTAACTGTCACTTTGTTTGCAGCGACCAAGACAATCTTAGAAATTGTCAATACCCCAACTGTAACATCGTCCACAAGCATCTACAATTTGTAAAACAGGTTACAGAGGATGCCCCAACATTAGGATGTGTACCCACTGTCCTGCTTTTTGTTTTTCTTTTAGAGAAGGCAAGTGTCGCACCGCCTGACAGATGCAGCTGAGAAAAAGGTGAACAGTGTGTACTTGCCCTTAGCCCTCGACGCCTGCTAACAAGTAACACCATGTAAAACCATGTAAAAACATACCTGGTTGTGTGGATTTTTTTGCACCATGAACTAATATGGCTTGCCCTTCTCCTCAATTTTGCAGAGCCAAGCCAATCTCCATTTATTTTTGACAGTCTCCAATACGTCGTAGCCGTCCTCCAGTAAAAGCACATTCATGCTAGCTAACCTGAATCAACTTTCCCAATTTCCTGATTCCCAAGTCCTGTAACACCAGAGGCAGTCCTGACCTCCCAGGGGCCCTGAGCAAAATTCTGCTGACCTCTCTGGAATCCAATTGTGGAATATCCGTCATAGTGACAGAAAACTTTAATCCATGTGAACTGTATGTATTCTCTGGCCTAATAAGATATATCTTATTCACACTGTAAAAGATCTAACACCGCAGCTAAATTTGAAACTACTAAAGCGTGGAAAATAAAGCAAAATATGAAGCGTTATAGAGCAGGAAAACAAGTGAATGGTAAAGGAATGTAAGTTTAAAAAATATACCTGATGTACATGAGTCCTCCCTTACCTGCGGGCTGCTAATGGGGCCATAGCCCACTGATGGTGTGCCAGGGAGGCAGGGTGAGCCCAGCGAAGAGCTGATGACGGAAAAGGGGGAGCCGATGCTACTGATGGGGCTGTTGACCCCGGCGGAGGTGATGGGAGGAAGGGAGGTCATGGAAGCTGCGGCTGAGGGAACTAGAGGGGGCGAGCGTTGGCCTGATGGAGGGGAGGACACAGATGAACTGTCCGGGCTGCGGGAATCTGATAAGAGACAGCAGAACAGATGATACATAAATAGCAAACGTAATCATGAATGAAAATAATGTGGTGCAAAAAAGGCTAAGCTTATTAGTAGAGGTGATACGGGTGTTGTTTTAATAAGACCACTTAAATTTGTAGTTGTAACAAATGGCACACTCATACACAAATATGCCGGTTAAGTTATCGACCAAATACCAGCAGTAAAATAATAACAATGGGGTGGGTGGTAGAGCTTAAATTTGATATACAACCAATGACTTGCAAATGTATTAGTCTATCCATAGTTTAACGATTTCTACAACTACAAAGCAGTCTTGCTACTTTCCATCTCTATTTGCAACTATTTAGTTTATTTTTTTGTTCCGTCTGGGGTCAAAGAAATGTTGAAGGTTTGCCCTATTCTTAATGCATTTTAAATTAACAAAAATGGCATGCTAGTAATTACTGACAACTCAACTGTGGCGCTGTCTTGATTGTAACCTCTGACTGACAATCATTTGCTAAACACATTGGTTCAAAATCCTCATTGCACAGTGTAAAGTAAACAAAGCTGATTTCCATTCCCAGTACAATTTGCTTCGCTTTTCACATCACAGGGTTTGGTGCCTAATGAAACTGCAGCAGACAACTAAAAAGCAACATTTGGTATTTGGTAGCTATTTCCTATATTTCTCCAAATTTTTCATCAGTTTTCACACAGCACCTGCAGTGACGTTTACCTGAGATGTGTGTTTTTTTTTTTTAAATTTGTGATCTGAATCTGATGGAATCGTGAGCTATTTTTGGATCAGATTTATTGAAACATGAAATAACAGACTTTAACTACATGTTATTAAATAAAAATGTATTTCTACCATTTTTTACTATATTTTCCCCCTGTGCTGGAAACAAACGGCAAACCTCACAAGGGGATATAGTGCTGATTGAATCATTCCTCCACCATCCTTCTACTGCTTGAGATCTGTATTATGCCAGTTGTTTTGTTTATTTTTTGTTTATGTTGTGGTTTGTATTTAGTTGGTGCTTTCTGCTGCAGCTAGCTGTGTGCTGCATTTTCTCTGCTTAAGGCTGTGTACTTGGTTGTCATCTGATCTAATCTATTTTTCTTGCCTCAAACGCACGGGAAAGAAATCAACCAATCATATGCCCACAAAATCATCTGCTGTGGCCTCTGGAGGCCAGTGCTTGCACAACCATGTGGATACTTATCAACTCAACAAATGCAGGGTATCATGCTTTTAATTACTGAGAACATTTCTTTTCCTCTATTCAGAAATTGAAGGTATTTGTTTCTTCACATTTCCATCAATTTCTAACACAGCACTATGTAAGCACTTGTACACCTACTTCAAGGTGTATAGTGAGAAAGTGGAGAGTCCTGTGTAGCTAAACAAGTTGAGCATGTCACTAACACTGGTGTGGTTTTCCATTAATTTCCTGGTGTAGGAATAGAGGTTCAAAGCAAAGTGGTGCAACAACGATACAATGTATCTCATATTACTGTTTAACACGGGATCCAACAGTGAAATTTATACTGTACTAAAAAGTAAGACGGTCACAGTAACAATATCTTCATGGAGTCTGGGTTTTTATGGTGCACAATTTAACTCCATTACAGTGCATGCAATATTACTATACAACTGGGTATGCTGAAATGAGACAATGTTAAAAACAGATTCATTCTAAATACTCACCACTGTCTTAAAGTCCACT
Source organism: Seriola dumerili (assembly GCF_002260705.1). Taxonomy (NCBI): domain Eukaryota; kingdom Metazoa; phylum Chordata; class Actinopteri; order Carangiformes; family Carangidae; genus Seriola; species Seriola dumerili. The sequence goes on along the minus strand of NW_019176922.1, from coordinate 36,075 downwards.
TTGCTTTAGTCAACTGGTGGGATGGAAATCTGAATAACTGACACTGACAGACATTTCTAATGACTGTTCGCTCTGGAAGTCAGGGGGAGTTATAGGTCAGCTGTTCCCACTGTCACTAACATGCTTTAAAAAGCTTCAATATTCTGTCATTTAAGCAAAGTCTTGGATACGTTTTTGTTTCATCATATTCAATATATTTCATAGGCCTGACTCTACAGCAGGCAAGATCACAAATGTGTAGGTACAATTTGTTGTAGTTAATATCAACCAGAGTTTCCAATTGCTATACATTCATGTTGTTGCACTGCTGTTAACGAAATAAGTACTATTATTTTCTCACCTCTACTGTCTCCCATGATGGTGGTTGGGGCACAGGGGCTGGCTGGCAGCTGTATACCGACGTGCCTCCGTCTCACACAGCCCGCTATCAAACTCTAGACCGCGGACTGAGGCCCGGGCCGGAGTCGTTTTGGGAAACCAAAAACGGGTCTGAAATTCCAACACAAGAAAGAGCTCTGTATAAGATAATAGAGTGGTACAGAGAACGGCGATTTGTTTAAAACAATGTAAAACAAAACGAACAAAACTCAGTCCATTACAAGGCCATGGGCTGTCTGTATGGCTGTCAATAGAAATATTTGTGTAATTGATGCATTTTTTGGCATTTGATGTATCGTTATAGCAGGACTTTGCAAAACAGCCAGCTGCCCAGCTGATGCCAGGATTGTCTTGTTCTAATGCAGCACAGGGCAAATACAATGTGTTATTTAACAATTAAGCAAAAGTACATTGATACTTAGCATTGACTGTGTTATCTTGGTTAAACGCAGTAAAAAAAAAAAAGTCCCATCCCAGTGTATAGATGGAGCCCAGACAGATGGCAACAAACCACCGTACTTGCAAGCTAACGTTAGCTACTAGCTAACACTTGAAACGTCTGTACCAACCGTGAAGCTAAGTGGATGGTATTAGCAACCCTGTTTTAATATAAATTAAAATATTACACATCTCGACACGACGTTTAAAGCAAACGGGTGCCTGACGTTTCATTTAGTGGAAACTGAGCTACGTCTGGTGTAGGCTGGCAAAACAAGCTAAGCGCTAAAGCTACGTTTAGCCACCTAACCTAGCAAGCAAGCTAGTTAGCCGAATGCATCGGAGGAGAGCTACAGAACCAAAAACAAACCCGTTTAACACTGCCCGTTCCACCTCTACCTCATTCCCGTATTCATAAACTGGCTAAATGTTGTATGTATATATTTAGTGCAAATAAATACGGATTACTGACGGTTTAGCGGCACAGCTTCTTCGCATGAAAAGATGTGGCGACTAGGCCCCGTGTGTGTCTGTCTCTCCCCCCACTTTGCCTCGTAGTCAACCCTCCCTCCCCCTGCAAGGATGAAAACATGATGATGGTGGAGGATTTGGCTTAGTGCTCTCTTACAGTTGAACATGGGCTCCGAATCACTGCAAAACACTGCAGACCCGCTCCTTAAAGCAGGAGAAAGGTTGTGTGGTCATGTTGCGCCTCACATGTCACTGAGTGCGAGAGACACATCCAGTGCAAGAGGTCAAGAGGTCAAGACAAGTTCAGCTCACTGTGTCAGTTGCTGAAAAGGTTATTGGCGGACACTGGGGCTCTGGTGAACCTGCTGCGCTGGAATACAAACCAATGTTACAGTCCAGTATATGATCTCTTTATCTTTTATTTTCAAATGAATAATTCAGATATTTTTCTGTGCTTACAGGAACAACAGACAAGTACAGTACAGACTGATGTCTGGAAGAAGCGTGTGAAGAGATCCTCTGTAACTGCAATGGTAAGAGCCTCATTTTTCTTTGTGGCATGCAATATCCACTCATAGAAAATACATCTATACATATACATGTATACATACATACATACATATATTTATATATATATATATATATGTGTGTGTGTGTGTGTGTGTGTATATATATATATATATATATATATATACACATACATGTTTTCTTCTTAACATTACTTGATAATTTATATCCTCAGCAGCTACATTCAGGCGTGCCGTAAAGGGGGGAAAAGTTAGGACGATTCTAAGGGCCCATGACTGACAGGTGGCCTCCAAACAAAATAAAATATTTTTTTATTTTTTTATTTACCTTTGGTGAGGGGGCCCAATGTGATATTTTTTCATGGGGCCCAAAATCCCTGGCGGCGCCCCTGGCTACATTACACCTATCTAGCCTGATTTAGTCTGGTTATTTGCACAAGCCAAAATATGGATTTGTTTTTCCTGTTTCCTGTTTTTTCCTGTTTCTGTCTGTCCCGCTGACAGGTGGTTCATAGTTTACTGTATTTACAATGCTGCATTACCCTGAAAAATATCTGCATGTTTAACAAAAATATATTAGCATAGTTGAGCTGGTAGTGAAGTAGTGTGCTACACTACTGGTAGATTTCCCAGAGCCATGGGAATGGGCAAAAGAAAAGCCATTGTTTTTAAGTTTTTGAACAAAGAATCAACATGTTCTCCATCTCACCTGTCTCTCCCTATCAAGTCTCCAGTAAGGATGTACTGGTTTGTTCATCTAAACAGTTAATAGTATTTGTAAAGGAAGGTAAGATAGACGGTGAGTAGGTGTCACATACAATTAAGATGCATAAATAATGAGGATTACAATAATAATCAAAAACACAAGAATATGATCAAGTCTGTTTTGTATCACCAGTTGATATACACACTAATATTCAACCTGTCTGGAGTTAATAGGAGATTTCTCATTAACTGTTAAAGGGCAGAGACTTTGTATCCATCATGAACCAGCACTTTATTTTTTCTGGGGCTGATACCAGTGAATGAAACAGCTGTGTTTTGAAACCTTTTAATGGTTTTAATGTTTTCAGATCTTGTTTAAGCAACTATTAATTAATACTACTATTAATTATCTGTTGCTGCTGATGACTTGACCACTAGGAAACAGCTATTGTTGAGTACACGATCATGATATAATTCCCTGTTGTTTCGGTTGAACAACTCCTGCCTTGAGTATTTCCTTTTAGTCTGCAGAAAACTGCAGTGAGGTGTCAAAATCTCCTTCACTGTTCACATTTTATACACCTGCCTTCAAAAATGGCTTGAAGGAAAAACAATATTTTGAGCATAACCTTTTTCATGCTTTGGCAGGTTGTTCCTTCCACCTACTGTGGTTGAATAGTGGGAGGTTCAAGCAGATTGTTTCTGATGCTTTATCACCCTCAAGGGGGCTAAAGTGGCATTACATAAAACTAATGGACCCCAAATTTTCTGGAATTTAGTACAAATGCAGAATTTCATCTAAATTAATATACAAGTTTGTTTTTATTATTTATTAAGATGATAACTTTATTTAGCCTACTGCCAAATACTTTCCAAATCAAACATTTGCATAGATTTTTCTTGCCTTCCAGGCAGCCATTTTTATCCATTTATTTCACTACAGAGAGGAAGGAAATAGTAGAGACAGGTAATTAGTCATATCCACTTTTAGTTTTATTTTGTCAAAGTTAAATTATTTTTGAAATTGATTAAGATAAAAATTTTTGATTTTTATTAATCTGTCTGCCAAAGTTTGTTTCATTAGAGTGTAACCTCAAACTAAACTACTTCATGAATGTAATTTTAAGTCATATAAAGGACCTTGACAACTTAAGTAAAAGTAATACAACACTTGGTCACAATTCATGAAGGGTTTTTATCCCCAGAACTCTTCAAGAGTAAGCATTACTTTACATTATGTTCACAATCTCAAAAAATGGACCTGCAGACTGAACTGTCTGATGAAAATACAGCAGGTTTCAGATGTTTCAGCTTTTACATTTTTTTCAGTCCAGATGCACCAGTTGCTCCTGAAGAAGAGACACAGCAAAACACATTCTCCGTTTATGAAAGTTTATTTTTATTATTTTGCATTCTGCACAAACTGTACCTATAATATGAAAACAATATCTTACATTTCATTACATGAAATACATAAAAGCAACAGTTGGGTGCAACTGAAACACTGCATTAGTGTTTCCCTCATGTGTTTCAGTGTATTCCTGCACGCTGGATTTCCATTGCATATGATTTTAGACTAACCACCACATGTGGACACAAACAGCCTCATATTAAACCTGAGCGTAAGCACTTCAACCTCACACTCAGCGTTTCCTTTCAGATCCAATCTGCTGAAACACAGAGACAAATCAACACAAAATATGTCACTGTCCAAATATTTCAACGTGCTCTGCATGTGCATGTGCCAGTGTTCCTGCATGTGTGTGTGTGTGTGTGTGTGTGTGAGTGCTGCGTGAGGGATTAGCCTCAGTGTGTGTCCACCAGTGATTAGCCTGGTCAGTGGGCCTGTTGTGCATTCACTCAGGCCATTAGCATATTAATGCAGCCTCGCTCTTGATCTCCCTCCCACCCTCTCTCTCCTGTCTCCCTCACTCTTTCTCTTTCTCTATACATATTTCCCAGACTTAGTTGTCGCTTCCTGCAGCTTCAATCTATAAATCTCACCAATTTTCGCCACCTCTCTCTCTCTCTGTCAGATCTTTGCCTTCTTTTTCATCCTGCTCACCGTCTCTCTCCCTCCCTCTCTCTCTCCCTCTCTCTCTCTCTCTCTCTCTCTCACTCCACTGCATTCAAATCCTTTACTTTCTCTCATTTTCCCTTTTCTGTCTCCAAGTCTGGCCCCCTGAACTTTGTCAAACACAGGAAAACACACACAGAGGCAAATTCACAGGGGAAAACACAGAGAGGGTGAGTACACACACACACACACACACACACACACACACACACACCTCCCTCCTCTCATTCATTCTCCTTTTCTGTCACTCTCACCCCTTCCATTGCAAATTTAGCAAGACCCTCTCTAGACACCGGAGCTGAAGTGCGAACCGGACACATTCAACTGTACTTAACATGGTGAGAGCTATTCAGCCCTTTCTGCTCCACAGACAGACTCCAACCAACCTTTCCAAAATGGGACACCCCTGATCTGCAGAGCCAGGCCTGGATGAGCGTGAGGGTTTGCACCTGAGCAGAAAAAACATACAAAAAAAAAAGTATATAAATTAGTGGTTCCTCTCTCTTCCTGAAAGTTAACATGGATATGTGTGCGCACGGAGTCTGTGTCAACCCCTCAGCCTGTTCAAATCTGTCGAAACTCACATTTTCACATGAGCGTGAAAGATAAGGTTCACAATATCTGTTCGCTTTTTGGAATATTTTTCGTGATTTGCCATGAAATGCGTGTTGGGTTGCGTTTCAGGATTTTGACATAGACTAATTTGCGTTGAGTGAATTGCCAAATAAATTAACTGACTTCCTCCTCACTTCCCATTTGGCTGCTGTCCACCTGCTGTCTCTGTTTGGTGCCATTACTTTTCAAACCAGTGATGGTATTAATTATTCACCAGGCTGTCTTGTAAACCATGACTGGCCTGTAAATGAAGGATTATTTTCAAAATTGACCTGAAGAGCAGAAATGACTTGTCACTTTACATCATGCTGTTCTGTTACAAGTGAAAGCTTTGAGCAGCGAGCTCTTACAGGCCCAACTTGAAACTACACACATCCTGTTTGAAAAAAAAAAAAAAAAAAAAAAAAAAAAGTTGAGCTGACGTCCAAAAATGTCAAGCGGGGTTCTTACAGGGTTTACATTTACATAAACACACACTCTCCCCTATTCAATATCTCCCTCTCTGTTTGTCTTTCAGTGTTTCTTGCTCATTCACCCACAAAGCCACAGAGTTTCATCCCATCCGTGGCGGTCTGTCCCTCGCTGATTTTCAGAGGTCAGGGGCGTGATGTCCATCCACAACTCCTGGTTTCACAAAGGCAGACGCAAGAATTGCGTTTGGACAATCAGCTCCGGACCTCCATCTTTCTCTGGGTCACAGGTGTGTTCAATTCAGCTTCACTTCACAAAAAAATCAGAGAGTGAGCGGTGAGTCTCCATCCAAATATCGCTTCCTCCACTTGCTGAAGCTGGGTTTCATCGTGGCCCAGCTTGCCTCAGGTTTGGCGCGTATGGGTGGTACAAGAAGGAAAGGATGGTCAGGATAGAGCAGGGTAATGAGCGGGAAGGCAGAGAGAAAGAAAGAAGAGAGGGAGAGCGAGAGAAAGCTCTAACTCATGCCTGTCCTCTGTGTGGGTGACACCATGATGAACGAAGGGGTCACCACCCGGGGGCAGGCCTGTCCAAAAGGAGCCAGCGATGTGACCCCCTACAAAAGAAGAAGTGGGTCCCCCAACGGTCACACGGATCAAAGAAGACAAAAGCCTGAGATGATAACTCAGCGCAGCAGTGGAGCGCATTATTATCAGACTCATGAGCAGCAGTGGTAGTAAATTTAACTGAGTTGGAGGCAGGAGGGCGGAGAGGGTGGGGTGGGGGGGGACCTGAAAACGAAAAAGTAAAGCTCTGACTCGCCCTAATCTGATTTGCCCTACGCAACATTTTCTCTTTATCTGATTCGCTCCGTGAGGCGTTTTCTCTTTCTGTGGGAGCCCGTCTGTATCCAAATGATGTGGTCTTTGGTGAGGCCTGGCCTATTCATGGGAACCCCATGTGCTGTGTGCCCACCATTGAGGTGCAGAGCAGCATGGCCACAAAGGATGGCAGCATTTCAGAGGGACCTTTCCTTTCCTTACAGTTAAAGTCTCTGTTCAGAACAAAGTTTACAGTTAAATCACAGAGCCAGAAAATCCAGCACACAGTTTAAAAAGGGGAAAGAAAAAAAAAACCTTTATATGTTCCCCTTTAAATGTTACCTGAATGCTGAAATAAAAGTATGTGTTTAGTCTGAAACTGGAAAACATTTGAACATGGAAGTGAATACTTTGACATGAGTGCCAATAAAACTTAGTGGGTGAAACTTTTTTTCAGTAATAGACAAAACTTTGCAATAAAGTTTACTAGCCATGTTTAATACCTATTAGTATGTATGTATAGTAAGTATATACTATTATCTATTTCAAACAAAAACTGTAAGCTCCATTTTCCTGGTGAAAACTCCCTGAAAACGGCTCCCTGATCCCTGAAGGCCTAAAGGCAGTGCTACCACACAGGCTAATGGACCCCATTCAAAGACTTGTCCTGTTGAAAGAAAAGGTGTAAAACCTACATTTACATCAGTTAACATCAGCTCAAAGCAAAAAAAAAAAAAACAAAAAAAAAACAAAACAAGAAAAAGACAAGAAGACAAAAGCGCAGTGGAGCCCAGTATCTGGACCCTTTGGGGCCTAAAATCTCACGTGATGAGGTCCCTCTCCGCCACAGAGGATTCGTCCTTACACGTGCGATAGACATCCTCGCCTCTCAGTCTTCCTCCCTCAGTTCTGGGTCGAGTTTTAGCTGCATCGCTGTCGACGTCTGACCGCACTTGTCCTACTTCTCCATCTTTCACTCTCTCCGCCTCTGCCTCCTCTGATCCTGCGTCCTTCTCCCTCTCCTTCTTCAAGCCTTTCTGTCCGGCCCTCCCTCCGCCTTTACATTTCCTTCGCCCTCTCTCTCTCTCTCTCTTCTCAATTTCCCCGCCCTCTCTCTCTCTCTCTCTCTCTCTCTCTCTCTTTCTCTCATTCCCTGTCTCTCGCTCTCTCCCTCTCCTCATTTCATGCAGCGCTGGGGTTACCTAAGAGACTGGGCCTCAATGGAGAAAATCTCCTTTGGTACAATGAACTGGGTGAGAGGCAGAGGGGAGGGGAGGGGGGGGGGGAGACAGGGTAGATGGGGGGGTGTTGGACACAGAGGGAGGGAAGGGTGAGGGGTGAGTGAAACTAGTAGAGAAAGATAGTGGGATGGCCAGAATGCATGCGGGATGGAGGGGGAATAACGAAGCCAAAATTGAATAAGTGGCTTGCTTGTGTGATTTCGCCTCAATGGTCAGTCTTTTGGCGGTTGCCTGTTGTGCCCCCCCCACCTGCTCCCCAGTCAGCCCACTTGGTCTAACTGAAAAACACACACACTCATTTGAGGCATTTCAAATAAAAAAAATTCATGAAACTTCAAAATTACATCAAGAAGATAAAGTGTCATTTTCATTCATTGAAAGAAATCACAACTTTTTTGTTCTTTCAAAATTGCCTGAGACTAATTTGAAGAACCCCCCCCCCCCCGGTAACCATTGGATGGGACCTCCGTGGCAATGGCCACCATTTTGTTTGTTTACTTGTTTGTTTGCTCTCATCAGGGAGTGCAAGATGAGACCCAGAGGATCAGAGCTCTCTTTACAAAGACAAGTGTGTTTCGACAGCGTAAACCCTCTCTTCCTCTGCACCGCGCCGACCCTATTCAGCACAAGTAATTACACTATTCCTCTTTAATCTATTCACTGTCTCTGTCCGAGAGGTGTCCCCCCCCCCCCAAAAAAGAAGGGGACAAAACACACACAACCTTGTTTGGAGGTTAGTTACTGATTAGCACCAAAACTGTTGCAGTTCATTTTCCTGCTGCACCTTATTGAGCTCCTCAGCGATGCTATTCAGTTTGTCATTTGTCTCCGAGTTAGCAAACAGATCCCCTGCTGCTCAGCTCTGTGTCTTTACAACTCCCCCCCCCCCCAGCCCCTTTTCTCATCAGAGGATGTGAGAAAACAATAGGGCTAATAAAAGAAGTAGGGAGATAATTACAGCACAGCGATGAAGTTAGCGCTCCTACGCCCAGAACCAGAAATACCAGCAGTGTGAAATGGGATATGTGGGTGACTTTGGGGTGTCTTTTTTTGTGCTTTTCTCTGCCAACAACAGCAGCTTGTCCTTATTCCCATGTATGTCCTGTGTACATGCCAGGGTGAATCTGGGATCTCTGTGTTAATGACTCTATCAGGCCCTGATACCCAGAGGCCCCTGCTGAGGGAATGGATCCAAGAGGATTGGGGTGTTAGAATGTGGCACAGGAGGAGTCAAAGTTGGGTTGGGGGGGGGCGCTGTGTGTGTGTGTGTGTGTGTGTGTGTGTGTGTGTGTCCAAGTATGTGTATGTGTGTGAGACAGGGTATTGGGGGGGGGGGTTCAGGCAGATTGTCCATGGTGCTCAACCCTCCGGGCGGGGCTGAATGAAGTTATTTCCAGGCCCCTGTCCATCTGTTACCGTGGCAGCAGCAGCGACCAAGGTGTTGCCATGGCGAGGTGGACACAAAAAGGCGTGGCGTGGGAACAGGTCCAGGGGTCAGGAGTGAGGGTCAGGGGGTCAAGGGGTCACAGCCAGCTGGACAGCACACAAGAGGAGGCCAGGGTGAGAAAAGAAGGAGGGAAGGTTTGGTTTTCTTTCTCTCTCTGGTCCTTTCTTCTCCGGGTCTCTGCTCGGGAGGGAGACGTCCGCAGAGTGGACACCACTGGACATTAACATTGAACTGGGGCGGTGAGATGAAAAAAGAAGGGGGTGGGTTGTCGGGGGTGAGGGGGAGTGAGAAGGGCCATGGGGTTCACAGAGTGGGGCCCCCTCAATGTCCAGGCTTTGGGGGGCTCCCCTGCATTAGGCCGTATACCTACTGGTGTCTAATCGCGCATAGCATTTGACAGGCAATTGACTCTGGTCAATGTACACGCAAATGCGACTATTAAGAGGATGTGGACGGCTGCGTGTGCGTGTGCGTCTGTCTGTGTGGCCACGGCCTGCACTTTAGCCAGATAAGTGATACCCAGAGGAAACAAAAGGCCGTTGGACGACATTTCATTCCGCTCGTTTTAAGCTGAGAACTGCTGATAGACAATAAGACGGACTGAAGGGGGGTGATGAATCGAGTGTGTGGTTGGCGCTGCAACATGAAAACACAGGTTTCTTATTATTTATAATATTTATATATATATCATATATATGTATGTATGTATGTATATATATATATATGTATATGTATGTGGTTATATACATCTATAATATATGATGTATATATATATATATATATATATACACTGTTGCCCATAAAGTTTGAATAATTTTGTTTTCAGACACAATCCTCTGTTTATTCTTATTTAAATGCATCAGTAATCACTTTTGACCAGGTGCAAAGTGCAAAGTTTTGAAAAGATATACATTTTATCTGTCAAGAATAAATCACAATGTCACAATCATTTCATGGAAAGAGGTAAAAAATATTTTATTCCAACTTTACGAGCAACAGTGTATATACTTAATAACTTTATATCATACATCTTGTTTCATCTGCTGCGCTGTGGCTTTGAACCTTGTCACCTCTCTTCATTGCAGTTGCTGTATCATGATTTGTTGATTTGAAACTTGCTGAAAAATCAGCAATTTTAGAAGTTTGAAATATTGATTAATGTTGATCAGCATCACATAGCTTCTCTCCATTGATCCACTACCTACTGACTGCTGTTTACACAGCTCAGACATGCTGTACAAGTCCTGTTTCATTGGCTGAATTTGTGGAAAAATATGAGTTTGTTCTACAGAACTAAATATGAGGAAAGAATGAATCCTTGATGAGTATATCTACGAAATGTGCAAAATCATAGACTGATCACTGATTACATTAGATTTATATGTTTTATCGACCAAATCTGTTTAATGAAAATTTCCAGTAATAGAGCTGCTATAGATTTGATGATGAATCTTTGCGGAAAGAATCAAATCAAATCACTGTTGGTATTAGTCATTATACCCTGATGTGCAGTGCTGCAGGTTGAACTAAACGTGTGCACTTGGTCATTTTTAGATAAGAATCTGCTTAATTCAATCTGTATGACTATTAGATATTGTTTTAGCATTTACTCTACAGTCTGACATCCCCCATTTCCCATGAATACAGAGTCAGAAGTGGCTCTTCTCCACAGTTGGTCTCTCATGATAGAGAGAATCTGTAACGAGGGGCTGAGGTGTAAAGATTCGACACGTTTCAGCGGTGTCACTATTTAATTCATTTTAATTCAATTTCATAATATTGAAGACTCGAGAAAGAAATCTTACTCTACTACAACTACTGCAAAAACAAGTTTTCATACAGATGCGGTGACAACAGATTTTGAAAACAGGCCTTTTGAATTGTTCAATTTCCAAAGCGTGTTGTGATGTGAACCTTATATGAAATGATGCAATACACTAAACCTTGATAATCCAAATCCAAACAATTTGACCTCAAGCTTCACCACAGCTGGACGGAGTGGCCGCAGTTGCACCGAGCTGCAGCAGTGGCGGTGGCGGCGGCGGCGGCGGCGGCGAGAGATTGAAATGTCCACCTCCCCCGTAGCAAACCGAAAAAGACGGCAAACCTCGAGCCGCATCACTGGATAACACATTATGACAACGTGGATAAGAAGTCGCTTACAATGCAATTACACACACAAGAACACACACACACACACACAGACATGCACACATACACAGAGTAAACACACAGGGCCCCCATAGGCTTTAATAGTCGCCGGGATGAAGGGAGTGCAGGATCCATACTCCTCCACAGGCCACAGTAATAGGATTAGGAGCAGCCTCGGGAGGACATGGCAGGCCAAGTCCAACGCTCCGTTTGACACCTTTTGTCCACGAGCCCTGAGACGCAGATCACAGCAATAGGATGAGGGACAAAGGCTTTTGAACATTGTGTTGTAGCTACAAATATACCCCCAATGGGAGAACGCTGAGCCCCAAGTTCCACAGCAGACAAAATGAACACACAGCGATTTTGACAACTCAATCAATTTTTAAGATGGATCAAGTGTTAAAGAAAAAAACAACAACAATCTTTTCTCTGTGTAAATCAATAAGATATTGTCTTGTGCCTTTACAAGTGAAGACTTCATTCTGACAGTGTGTGTATGTATATATATATGTACATATATATATATTGGATCTCTACTCTTCACTTAAAGTAAGAGTCTATGATCCTTTGATAAGAAAATATCATATACGTCAAGCCTGACGCAGCTTTTCAAGGTTCACTTTCATGCTTTTTACATCACTATATTGTTATAGGATATATGAAATATATTTTTACAAGTTGCAAAAGTTTTAGGAATTGAGAGGAAAACAATCTCCCTAGAGTCACACTAGGATATATCTATTTTTTTTTTTTCCAATGGTAATCTGGTAATCTGCTGCTCTCACTAACTCAATTCTTCTTACTGTGTTCACTCCAAACGAGCCACAAACATAAAAGGCGTCACTTCCTGTGCACACAGAGACCAAACACTTACCAGGTGAGAAAGACACTGGATTTATTGACTGGTTGTAAGTTCTAGCTAAAGAGTGTAATTTCAACTGCTGATGTGTAGGAACAAAACAAATATCGAGCACACTTTCTTTCAAACTTTATGAGAATATTTGTTTGATGGGCAACTGCATCTCTACTGGTCAATTTTAAGAAAAGACTGTTTTAAAAACCTCAGTAAAAGAACTGTTGCTATTTCTCTGACAGCAAACGGACATGGGAAAATACACATGAAGTGAAAACTTGCTATGGAGACACCGCACGGGGGACGACAGTAACTGTGACTGGTCAGCGTGGGCAGCTTGCGATTTCTGATGCTACCTTCTCCTTTTTAATAACACACATCTGGGACATCTCCACTGCAAACCTGGGGCAGTGATCACAGCCCATATTCCACAGTGAGTAAAACAACATAAACACAGTGTTAAGACAGAAGCCATAAAACAAATAGAAATATAAGTTACCTCGAGAGAAATAGATGTGTTCTGTATCACAAAGTTACAGCATGATGCAGCCAGACCATGTACGATACATGCTTCTAATACTGCGGTGGTGCTATCAACAAGTGGGACCCAACACTTCATGATAAATCTAAACCTCATGAATGAAGGTATAAATCCAACCCAGGTTTTCACATGGTCCATCTGTGACATCTAACAGGCTGCAGAAACAAATATGTTTAAAATTAGAATTTTCACATTTGAATTTAATCATAAATAAAGGTTAATACTCCATAGATCACATGTGGGTCTTATCCTCATGTTAGCTATTAGTCCACTCTCATATTAAAGAGATAAAAAGGCATCGTCTTTTAAGGTGTCACTGCTTTATTTTGAAAAGTAAAAGCCATGTTTTGTGTTTTAATTGGCCTTGAATTGATATTCAGGTGGCCGTGTTGCACTGAGAGCAGGCAGCAGCTCGTCCTCGGTTCGAGCGATTATTGACATTCCCGGCGATCTCCTCACATCCCGTGCCATGAAGAGATGACACAGAGATTCTCTGTCCTCTCCCCTCCCAGTGCACTCTGGGAGAGTGACCAAAAGCAGTTTTATGACCAAGAGCTGCCGACACTCACTTCCTGCCAAGAATCAGAGAGACGAGGTTCAAAGTGATCGGTCGCACACATACCGACACACGTGCAATGAGGAAAACGCATCAACACTTAGACACACACACACACGCGAACCTGAGGCGTGTTTTTTAAGATTTAGATTCAGGGGGTGCGTTAACGCCGCCAGATTTCATGCTTGAACCTGAACTGCTGAACGTTCTTGTCTTATCTAGGACCCTCATCGTGCACATCTCAGATGCTGGAAGTTTCACTGAAGTGCAGCCAACAGGTGGACGTAACAAGTCCATGCCTGTTCCCCGGGTGCTGTGGAAATGCATTCTGGGGGACACACACGGAAGAAGAGGAGTCAATTACGGCACCTGATCCCTCAGTGATTCGTGGAAAGCACGAAGACCTACAGTGATGCAAGTGAGATTTCCTTTTAGAGAAACACAACCATATTTCAGGAAACTCCAACCCAGCCACAGGCGAGACAGTTCAGTATCGGTGCACCGAGTACAGACGTGCGCTGTGTCCCATGCTTCAGTCGGTACACTCACATGTACGATACTTTGTACACAGTATACTCACCGGTGTGGTGCGGGAAGTCCGACAAGGTAGTGTTGTACCATCAAACACCATTGTCGCAACATGTGACCATGATTGTCGCCTGCTTTTATCACCATCGGTGCTCAACAACTTATTCTCCTCCCTCAGTTTGAAAACACGTTGGTTGTCCCTCCACGTAGCCAAGATGGCGACTGTTGAGGGTGAGAAGTGTCCACCGTTTTACGCTCAATCGTACTTTTTCAGTGTGAACGCATTTGTGCTCTCAAAACAGCAGGTGTGAGAATGGAAGAACACAAAGTGAGACACAGCAATGGTCTTTGCCAAAAAGGCTGAAATTATTGCCGCTAAAACCACACAGTGTGTTGTTTTTTTATACAAATGCTCTTTCGTTCAGTCAGAGACACTTAGATTTAGGGATTTTAACATTTATATGCTGTAGCGAACACACAGAGACGAGAGAGACAAATAAAATCTCATTTCGGTCAGGTATACGATAGAAAGCATATTTCTAAAAATGAAGAGCTGCAGCTACAGTTTACAGAAACGTAATTCAGATTCATGCCGACCCCTGTGCTTCTTCATCTTAAACTCGCTGCTCTGACTCACACTTGCGCTGTGATGAGCGCTCTCAGGTGTCTCCGTTGAGCCTGGCTATTATAAGTTCTCTCTCTAACCCACAGACTGCCGTGGTTGCTGGGAGATCCATGATACACCTGCAAAACTTCGGTTGTCTCCGGTAGATTATATAAGATTTTACCGACCGTCACGTCACAGACAAATTCCGTGTTCCAAGTATTCAAATGCACGTGTTAGCTGCACACACTGAGTTTCAGTCCTGTGTCACAGCTGTTTGCTGCTCACACTGATGAGAATTGGACGTTGTATTTGTGAAACGCAGTGGAAATACGTTTGTTTGTCCCTTATTCCTTTTGATATCCATCAGTTCAAATTAGAAAACATCTATAAGAGGTAATTTTCAGATAAACTGGATTAGAAAATTCTAACAAAAGGTTTCACTTTATGTCACGTGACTTTATTTGTGTGCTGATATTTGCTCTGCTGGTGTCTGTGGATACCTCTGCAGAAAATGAGTTAATACAGTAGTTTCACTTATTTATAGGGGTAAACATCACCGCAGGATATACTGTATTTATCAGTGTTAAACCACTTGAGAGTCTTGTCATCTCTCTAAGGCACCAACACATTTTCTCCTCAACAGTGGACAGGCTTCTTCACTCACACGGCTCTGCTGCTTTAATTTAATCATTGCTCTCATGGCAGAGCTGAATAATTGATTCATTAACATCAGGCTGTTATTGACCTGGCAGGTGTGGGTGGAGCAGCCACTGTCAGGCAGTGTCACACCATGAAAGTCAGTCTCATTCACACCTGAGAGCTGCAAGGTGGAACTGTAGTTTGAAGTAGTAGTCTGAAAAAATTGATCAGTGGATCTTTTGCTTGACTCTGATGATCTTTCAAGGGAATTCAGTGGATCTTTAGGGGTTTAAAATGACAGAAGGAGCAAATTAAAAAAACCTGTATTTTGGATGATGTTCATTTTGCGGTTGTTAATCATATTGTATGTATCCCTCTAAGTGTGAGAGGTGTCTTCTAAAACTCATTTAGACAAATATTAGGAGAAAATGGCCACTAAATGTCACCATTTTTAGATGTTTTAATTCCAAGAAATGGTGAATGTCACACTTAGAAACATGCAGTATTTCCAAAAAATAAAGTTGAGCAGTGAAGGTCTGGTACATTTTATAGATTCTGCATCTCAGCTTTGCTTTGTGTGTGGTGAGGTTCAACACATGTTGCTTTAAACTTTTTGACATGCTCTCTCTCTCTCTCTCTCTCTCTCTCTCTCTCTCTCTCTCTCTCTCTCTCTCTCTCTTCCCAACACAGAAAGAGAGCCTGATGAATCAATAAGAGCGACGAAAAAGGAGGGAAATCATCTGAGTGGCAGAGACGTCTGAATGAGAGCCGGTGGTCAGAATTGATTACAATGGAAAAGCTCTAGAGAAAGGAAAGCCTCCATTTTCAAGGCAAAGTCATGGCTCCTAAAAAAAAAAAAAACAGTGTGTGTGTGTGTTTGTGTGTCTGTCTGTGTGTGTGAGAAAGTATGAAAAAAAGAGCGGTGCATGTGATTATCGGACAAGTGCCGGACAGGGGCCAGGCAGGGCAGCCTGCAGACGGACCAGAGAAAGGGACATTTACCTTGAACTCCAATCGTCCCGTCTCTGGGGCGGGGTCAGGTATTGTGGCTGGGCCTGACAGGGTCAGGAGGGGACAAGAGGGGGAGACAGGGGGAGGCGGGTGGGGAGCAGGACGAGGGCTGACCTGGGTCGTTGGGCGCTACCCCCGTGGGGGGGGGGGGGGGGGGCCAGAGAATGTGGGGGCAGCGGGGGGAGGGAGGGTAGGTATTGGCAGATTTTCTTGGGGTGCAGATGCTCAATATGCAGATGTCTAATCGAATTGTGCGACGATGAATTGGTTCCCCCTCCTGATTTGCATCAGGACAATCCCCGGCAGTGGCTCAGGGGTCAGTGGAGTTCCCCTGGACAAAATGAGCAGCCGGCTGCAGACGCCCCAGAGAACGTGTGAACTTGAAGTAGACTTTACTCAATGACAGGGATATTGATTGATTCAAATGTCTGTCTGTTTGTCTGGGAGAGCGTCTGACATCTGTCTTTCCCGTGAAGAAGTTGTTTCTCAAAGTATGAAATGGAAAAAACATTTATTGTTTTCTGGTGTTTGCACTCCACTTTACTTTAGAGCTACAGCAACCGGGGGAACACAGCTTCAGAGTTTTGCTCAAAAAAACCTAAATGAGCAGCCACATGCCACCAGCTTAACATCTTGAGTGAAAGACCATTATCTTAATAGTTCTAATGTAGTGAGTGTAACGTATCAGATTTAAGTCCGTCATGTCATCTCACACACTAAAAACACCTTATAAAACACTGTCCTTTAAAGTCATGTCTTGTCTCTAAATAAAGAAGCCGCAGTTTTTGTTCAGTTTAACCTTCAAGTTTAACCATGTTTAATAATGTCCCATTATATATTTCATTACAAATTAAAACAACAGTGGGTTGAACAGTAACTGGAACAATCGGCTACAGTTCTGAACCTAACCTAGTGACAAAAATCAGCGCACCAGGGTCATGAGTCTGCAGCATGGTTTAGGAAACAGATCCAGGTTGATATACAGAAGGTATAGAGTATTTCCAGTCTTGCAGCAGACTACATGCAGCATGATGTCTTAACTTTTTTTTTTTTGTACTTGAATCAGCTCCTTGAGCAGCCACCTCAGGAACAGCTGGACCTTCAAGTAGACAGAGGTTACACAAACAAGCCAAGTCCAGTTAAGATGCTGGAAAACCTCTGTTGCTTTCCCTAAAGAGATACAGCTTCTCCATGATTAAATGAACAAACTTAAAGCTGTAAGACTCCAGAGAAACAGAGTGCAAATGGAAAAGAGAGAAATTCTTTCTAATAAGTTTCATTTGAAAATTTGGAAGACCAATGGAATTTACTTTTTAAAAAAGGTAATTTGGGGGTTGCAGTTCTCTAATGTTTCGCAACAATGCCATATGTTTTTGTCTTGACATGTCTGCTCCTTCAGCAAAGTAAGTCGTCTGGTTGAGACACTTCCTGATTGTGGTGAATGACAATCAGCATTCAGAATTACCCCATGTACAATTTAACCCCTGAGTAATTTCTACCTGCACCTATCATCATTTTATTTGAATTGCACGCTCTGTGTTTTCTATGATTTTCCATCTCTGTTTATGTACCTGTTGGAGTATTTAAGATAAACTGCATATACCATTAATATGATTCTGAGTGACTGAGTCTGCTTTTGCTCCTTCAGATAAAACAACTGCCTGAAAATAAGAAGTAACTTCTGCCTGAAAATAGGCTGAAAGACCGGTCTTGCTTTAATAAGTGTTTCATAAAAGTAAAGAACTGAACTCAGCGGTGACCTCTCTCACTTATGATGCAGTTCAGGGATATGTTGCTCTCTAGTGGTGACATACGGAAGGACACGCTGTGAGCCACATGATTCAGTGCACTCAGGTGAACAGGCAGTCATATTTTTGTTGTAGTGTTATTACATCCTCACACATATCACAACTAAAAAAAAAATAGAAAAAAGTTTGTTTTATTGTTTGTGTCGCACCTGGAAAACTTTAGCAAATCTGCAGATCCCAAGTCAGTGTGGATAAAGATATGACGTTGGCTTCATTGATGGAAATGTGAGAGTATCTTTAACACTTCATGCTTCAGGTAAAACCTGTGTCTCTGTTAATGAGAATTTTACTCATTCATTAAATGAGCTGACAGTTTCAGGTTACCTCAGGTGATCGGGAAGCTTGTCCCACAGGTATGGTGATATTGTGAATGATATGTCATATGTAATCATCTTTAAAATGTATAGGTAATTAGCAGACAGATGTTTAGTATCAGTTTGCCTAGTATGGTTGGTCAAGTCTCCCCTGCTGCTGGAGTTTCTACTGACAATGTCTCAGGCCTGTTGTGGTTGAATCAGTCGGCGGTGTTGTATGTACCTGTTGCTCAACCTTTGGGAGATTAATGTTGGACTCGATTCAACGTTAACCGCACCCAAGGCTTGTGCATACCTCCCTCCAACCCATCTGAAACATCTGCTCTCTGTCCTCTCTCCTGTAACACCACATCAGTGTGGTGTTCTTCATGCCTTTGAAAGAAAGTCTGATGAAAAACAGTGGGACAAAAAAATGGAACAAGAAGTTATTTCAAAATAATTGTTGTGATCCATTAAAAAATGAATGAATGTTCTTTTAAATGTTTACAACACAATATGTTTCCACTACACAGTCTGTTGACGTGTCTGCTCCTCACTCTGAAACACACCCATTTTAACTTTGCATGCACTTTCTAACACAACCAAAAGCTTGTGTATTAACAGCAAGATCAAACACATTTAAACCAGCCTAGATGATAAGATACAGTATCATCCCCAAAATGAACAAACAGACATGGAGCCATTTCATTCATCACTTCCATCAGAACTTTATTCATCAAAGACAGATACACACATATACATATTTCAACAACTTGAAATAAAAGCAACAGAAATAAAGTGAATGTAACAGCGGCTCAGAGAAAGTGTTTTTATTATTAAATTATTAAAGTAGATTAACAGGTTACAGCGCAGATGATTAACATTCCTGGTTAAATGTCTAATCATGACGTCTGATATCTGGTGTAATCAATGATTAAACATCATTCAAGCCTTGATCTACTTCACAGATCAGAGATCATCTCTAATCATCAGCATCAGGAGAACTGACACACACTTTCCAAAACCCTTTAACCACAGCACATGGATATTTACACTGTGAACTAATGCCACTGTAACTTCACTGCAGTCGACTTTCCTCTTCTGATCTTCTTTGGTAACATTTTATGACAAAGACGATCTGGTCCCAAAAGTACAACTGAGGGAAGAATGTCTCTTTAAATCTTAACAGCATTTACATGTAAAATACAGGATGAAAATACAGTCTCTGTGCTGCAGCTACTTGGTCATCACCACCCACCTTGGTTTACCGTTTGACAGCTCCTTCTGTTGCTCACACTGTCCCTCCTGCCTGGTCTATGATGCACTACAGTGCTGGAGGTCTGACCCCGGTTTGGTGGCTGCTCTGCGGGGCGTGTACACGTCTCATACTTTGTGTTGTACCTTGCTCCTCTCCTTCAGGGAACACAAGTTATTGTCCTGACATTTCCTTTTGTTTCACACTGCAAATGTAAATTTACATTTAATGGTTTTATAATTCCACCATTAGAAAATATCAGATGTGTTGTTCTTTCCTTTGGTGCTGATGTTTCACTTTTCAATAAAGTGTCCAAGTTTCAAAAGATTGTCTTTTTTTTCTGAAGTTCACATGTTCATCTGTAGCTGCAGGAATATGAATATTACTTGACTAATCAATACTCTCACAGAGGAGTTTGATGGATGATCAATATCAGTGTCAACTCTGAGCAGTTAGCTCCCAGACAACTTTAGCTTAGCTTAGCATGAGGGAGAAAACAGCAGAGCAGCATCTCTGTTGAAGGTGACCTCTAACAACTTCAGAGCTGGATGACATGTCATTTTTTTTGCCCTGTGCACATGATCACACAGAGACTTGTTGACTCAAATAGAGATGAGTTTTACCCACAATACACTGCTTTCCCCGCTCAGAGTAAGTTCATAGACGTTTCTTCTGAAAGCTGATAGGTCAGTTAAGATGAACTCTGTGGCTCCTCCTCTAACATGAAGAAACAGTCTGTGTTTTCCTGATGTGACGTCATGTGATGTCAAAGTGGTGAAAATGTTTCCTTAATCTGCAGTTTATTCAGCTCTGAGCTTCCATTAAAATCAATCCAATAGCTCCTTTCATCCCCTGTCTGACGTGATGACGTTGACGTGCCAACACCCCCCTAAGCCCCACCCCCTAAGCAGCTGAATCTTCAGTCTTTTATTCGTCTTCATCCAAACAAGATGGAAAAGTTATTTTTGTTGCTTCTTTTCTGTCTCGGTTCATCAGCAGGTAGAATCACGTTTTACATATTTATTTCACTCTTTCTCTCTCTACTTCTTTACTCTGCATTTTTCTCCTGCGTCACACTCCTGCATGATTTAGTTTCACTTTCACTTCAACTTAATAAAACAATCAACACACAAGTTTTAACTGAATCCTACTGAATACATTATATTTATGATGATTGTAAAACCTTGTTTGTCCCACAGTGAAATACTCCCTCAAGTATGTTCTCACTGCGTCTTCTGGAGTCACAAACCTCCCGCCTCTTGTGATTGTTGCACTGGTCGATGATATTCAGGCAGGTTACTGCGACAGCGACAGAAAGTTGTTTGAACCGCGGGACTGGATGAAAAATTATTTAGATACCGACCCTTGGCTGCTGCAGTGGCACAAAACAGAGTGTTATGAGAATCTGCCGAACCTCTACAAAGCCAGGATGTTCAATTTGAAGCAACGCCTCAACCACAGTGATGGTACAGTGTGTTTTTATGTTTCATTGTGGAAGCTCTTTATACATCTGTTTAATACTTTATTTTCCATTACTCATTAATTTCACTGATTAGTTTCCATGAACATGAATATTCAGAGTTGAAACTGCAGGAGGAGACATCGGTGAGAAACAATAACGATGTAACGATGAGGGAATGTAATACCGATATAGCATCAGCTGTGTCACAGCAGTGAAAGTTTGGTTGTGATTTCCACCATCCTTGCCAATTTTGAAATTGGTTCCAATAGAAACCACTGATGCATATATTCAGTAAACAGGGATGTTTAATGCTAAACACATTGCAGGTAACAGATCAGGAGAACAAAGAAAGGAGGGGAACAAGTAGCTTACTGTTCAGATGATCGATCAGTAGACGGGACAGGAAGTTAACATGAGGCACTTCAACATAGACTCTGCTCCCTGACTCACTGAGAGGAGCCTTGGCTATAATTCACCTTCCTTCCAATGGAGGCAGCCGATCCGGGTGGAGACACTGGAAGCAATACACACAGAGAGTTCAAATCAATCACATTACCTACGCAGCACCATAACACAACAGCACATTTATTAAAAGATGATCTTTTCCAGTGGAGAAATATCGCTGTCCGATCAATGTTAACTTCATCTCTAGATAGCTTCTGTCCTCTAGCTCCTCACGGTCGCTCCACATTTTAGCAGACGCGATGAAGTGGCTGTAGTGGGACGAGAGACTGGCATTACAGTTTTCTGTGTGTTTTTTTATATATTCAGTTTAGGGTATAATGATGGAAGAAATGATAGTGCTCCATATCAATTATAGGACCATGAACATCACTAGACATAGGAGTGATTCGCTCTCGCGTAACCCATACATTGGCTGTCTAACGCACCAAGGACTGACCAAGGAATGTTGGACAAAGCGAGAAAATAACAATAATATTTACACTAATAATAGAACTTTTTAACCACAACCTTGTGTCCTGATGGCTGATAAGAAGATAAATATTTTTGGCACTATGGGGAGGAGCTACATATGCTGTGAAAGAAAAGGTAGAAACAAATTGATCGACATATTAGACTGTCATAGTTTTACCATGTAAAAATATGCTTTAATTTAGATCATATATATAGAACTAAACTCAAGACCTCTTGCAATTTACCAGTGATATATGTCAATCACTCCTCTCAGTCTGACTTTTAACGCTTTGGTGTGAGAAATAAGCAGAAAATTTGAAGTACAGGTCCTGGACCAATCGAGTAGAGCGGACATGTCAGGCTTGCTCTTGTACTTTCACTTTCAAGTCAAGGGCGTGTTCTGTGTATGTGTCTGGAGCAGTGTGAGTCGCTCGCGTAGTTTCAGTTTGAGTATATAACAGTGAGTTGTTGAATGGGTTGGATGAATTAAGATTGTCTGTGTGAAACCTTAAGAAACAGGTGAGTCCTTCTCCTCTCTAGTTGACTCTCTTTTAGTGAAGGAGTTAGTTCGCCTCTCTGACTACAACCACAGCCTGTGGGGGGAGTTGTGTGGAACGTTCACATAGTTGGGATCGGCTATCAGAACGCAAACAATTCATATCAGTTCAGTTCAGACACACAATCTAACACAAATGTGAAGTAATAAGAATGAACATGATGAGAATGACATTTATAAATAAATCCAAACCAAGAGACAACACTTCACATGGTGACAATCAATAAATGTTCTGACAACACCCTAATGGCCATTAATTAATTGCAACACACTCGCTAATCAAGGTGAAGGACGAGACTGTGACCATGTGTTTCCTGTAATTTACTGGTTGGATGACGCACGGGATACAACGCTTCAGCCTTGATGACTCATATTGCAATCTCTTCATCTTCTCTTTTCCCTTAGTTTTCCTTCTGTTTGTCCTTTTTCATCTTCTCTTCCCCTTGCACCACTCTCTCACTCCTTACTTACGCTCCTCTACCTCACACTCTCTCACTCTCGTCTCTCTCTTCTGCGTCTCATCCTCTCATCTCTCTCTCCCGTCTTTCTTACTCTCTCTCTCTCTTCACTCTTTTCATCTCTCTCTCTCTCTCTCTTCTCTCTCTCTCTCTCTTATCCCTCTCTCTCTCTCCCTCTCTCTCTTCTCTCACTGCTCTCTACCTACCACTCTCTCTCATCTTTCCTCTCTCTTCTCACTCTGTGCTCTACTCTTCTCTTCACCTCTCTCTCTGATCCCTCTCTTCTCTACTCACTTCTCTCTCTCCTAACCTCTCTCTTCTTTCTTTCCTCCTCTCTCTCTCTCTACTCTCTCTCTCTCTTTCCCTCTCTCCTCTTCTCCTCTCTCTTCTCTCTCTATCTCTCTCTCTCTCCCTCTCTCTCTCTCTCTCTCTTCCTGCTCCTCTCTCCTCTCCTCTCAGAGCTTCCTCAGTGGTCTCTCACCTCCAAGAAGACTCCCTCTCTCAGTCAGCTGAGCAACGCGTACAGGTTTCTCCTCACAGAGCTGTAGATCGTATCTGGAGGAAAGATGGGAGGAACTTAATGAGCGAAGGTGTGGACCAGGAGAGATCCTCCCCACCTTTGATGAAAGCTTGCCAGATGAAGAAGTTGACGCTGACATTTCCGACAGTCACACCTGAAGACTGGAGGAGGTAGGCGACTGTGTGTTTTCATCTCTCTGGAGTGAAGGAGGACATCGTCACCATACTGGACAAAAGCAGAGATCAAAGGACCTAATGAAGTAGCAAGTGACAGATCAAGCAGCCATGAGCTGAATAGATGACAAGAGTGAATACTTCTTTCAACAAATATTCGATAATAACAAACCAGTTAAAATCATTAATATAATCAGACCAGATTACCAGCAGATTTTGGATTTTGGATTTTTTTGAAGGTCTAAAACTTTTTTTAAGCGTCTTCCATCCTTCCATTTCCTGCTGCTCATCTGGAGTTGGGTGGCAGTAGGTCAAGCAAAGTAGTCTCCACCTCCCTCTCCCCACCAATGTTTTCCAGCAGCACCTGGGAGATCCTGAGGCGTTCCCAGGCCAGATGGGATACATCATCTCTGCAGCGTGCTCTGGGTCTACCCTGGGGTTTCCTCCAAAGGGAGGCGCCCCCAGGAGGAGTCCTGATCAGATGCATGAACCATCTCAACTTGCTCCTTTCGACGTGAAGGAGCACCGGCTCCACTCTGAGCTCCCTCCAGATTTCAGAGCTCCTC
The DNA here is from genome assembly GCF_002260705.1 of Seriola dumerili. NCBI lineage: Eukaryota > Metazoa > Chordata > Actinopteri > Carangiformes > Carangidae > Seriola > Seriola dumerili. The sequence continues at coordinate 12,049 of NW_019176922.1, read as the reverse complement.
ACGCTTTCACAAACCACAAACAAGATTGGTGACAAGGGACGACTGTGGCAGAGGCCATCGCCGACTGAAAACGTGTTTGACTTCTTTCCAAGAATATGGAAACAACTCTCACTTTGGTTATACAGGGACCAGAAGGCTCCTAGCAGCTGGCCTCAGAGCCCCATATTCCCACAGTAGCTCCCACAAGATCTCTCAGAGCACACTGTTTCATCACAGTAACAGCAGGTTTGTGCTGCCTGTCCACTTGTGTCCAGTTATTTTTGGGGCATTTGATTCCTTTAGTAGATAGCTACAGTGGAGACCAACAGGAAATGTGGAGGAAGAGAGTAGGGAAATGACGAGCAGCAAATGGTCCAGCCGGACAGGAGTCAGGGCATTTGTGCACATGTGGGATACGCCTCAACCACTGGACCATCAGGTTTCCCCCCTGCCTGTCCACTCTTTACTTCACCCAGAAAACACAGAGCAGCCAGTGGTCAAAGCTACACAACATGATTTTATTCTGTTGGATCTACTTTGCTGAACTTTAGTCTTGATATAATTATCAGTTTTTGTGCTTAAGTGTTTAAGTTACATTTGAATTTATTTATGGGTTTAATTATAACATGCATTGCTGTTTTCCACAGTGTCTGTCCAACACATGAGGGTTTAATATATATTTAAGATAACAGCTGAATAGGACGAACAGATTCATGGATGGATGGATATACAGTTCTGTTCTGTTCTAACCTGTTTATCTGTATCATCTGTAATTATTTTGTTATGTTGTTGTTCACCAGAGAAGCCCAGTAACGTGACCGTCTCCATCATCACTGCAGTGGTTGCTCTCACTCTCGTCCTCATTGCAGTCACTGGATTCATGGTTTACAAAAAGAAGAAAGGTGAGAGAGGAATAGAAAGATCACTAACTCAAAATACTCTCCCACAAGAGGAGTTTTGGATGGATGAATCAATATCCCAGTGTCCCCAAAAACTCGGGAGCCAGTATACCCTCCAGACACAACTTAAGTATTAAGCCTTAGAGTGCATGACCGCCGAAAGCTCTATAAAAACTACACACTGCCGAAAACCACCGCAAGCCTTCCTCTCTGTTTGAAGGTGAACCTCCTATAAACAACTTCAGAGTGGAGAACATGTCATGTTTTGAAAACTGTGCAGCATGTAAACACAGGAGATTGTTGAACCTATTTAATGTTATACAAGAGGAGAGTTCTTTAACGCCACAATTCACTCGCTGCTGAACAACAAACTACTAGTTTCCCCGCTCAGAGTAAAGTTCCATAGATAGCTTCTTTCTGAAAGCTGGATAGGTCAGTTAAAGATGAAACTTCTTGTTGGCTCCTCCTCAACACATGAAAGAAGATAGCCTGTGTTTCTCTTGACATTGTGAGTCATGTGGATGTCAAAGTAGGTGAAAATGTTTCCTTAATCTGCAGTTTATCCAGCTCTGCAGCTTCCATTATAAAATCCTAACAATCCGAATACGCCTCCTCATCCCTGTCTGTACTGACTCGGTGGACGTTGACGATGACCAACAACCCCCTAAGCCCCACCCCTAAGCAAAGCCTGAATCTTCAGTCTTTTATTCGATCTTTCATCAAACAAAAGATTGGGAAAAAGTGTAGTTGTTTGTTTGGCTTCGTTTTCTGTCGTCGGTCAAATCAGCCAGGTAGAATCATCGTTTTAACATATATTATTCTCACTCTTTTCTCGCTCTACTTCTTTAGCTCTGCATTGTTTTTCGTCCTGCGTCTCCACTCCCTGCATGATTTAGTTTCACTTTTTCACTTCAACTTTAATAACAAAACACACAAGTTTTTAAACTGAATCCTACTAGTACATATTATATTATATGAAATTGAATCTTTATTCTCGACAAAAAACCTTAGTTTGCTCCAACCAGTGAAAATACTCCCTCAAGTAATGTTCTCACCTGCGTTCTTCTGGAAGTCACAAACCCTCCCAACCTGTTTGTTGATTTTGCACTGGTACAATGACTATCAGAGCAGTTCCTGCGACAAGCGACAGGAAGTTGTCCGTATTAACACGGGGACTCGGTGAAAAAAATTATCTTAGATAACCGAGACGCCTTGCACGCTGGCTGGTGGTCAAAAGAACAGAGTGTTGTTATGGAGCAATGCCGAAAACGCTCTACCAAAGCCAGATGTTCAATTGTGAAAAGCAACGCGCTCAACACAGGTGATGGTACAGTGTGTTTTTTATGTTTCATTGTGAGAACTCTTTATACATCTGTTTAATACTTTATTTTCCACTTACTCATTAATTTCACTGATTTATATGTTTCCTGAACATGAAATATTCAGAGTTGAAACTGCAGGAGGAGACATGTTGAAGAAACAATAAACGATGTAACGATGAGGAATGTATATACCGATCAAGCATGCAGCTGTGTACACAGCAGTGAAAGTTTGGTTGTATTTCCACCTCCTTTTGCCAATTTTGAAATTGGTCCAATGGAAACCGATCTATATTATACAGATGTTTGAACACATCGGTACGACAGGAGAACAAAGAGGGAAAAGTACTTATTCAAATCGAAGAGAGGACAGGTTAACAAGCACTTCCATAGACTCTGCTCCCTGGAACTCACTGGAGAGCCTTAGCTATGTATTCACCTTCCTTCAAATGGAGCAGACGATCCGTGAGACACGAAGCAATAAACACAGAGAGTCAAAAAATCAAATCGACATTACTACGCAGCCACCATAAAACACAACCACACATTTATTAAAAGATCTCTTTTCCAGTGCGAGAAATATCGCTGTCCTGATCAATGTTAACCGTTCAGTCTCTAGATGCTCTGTCCTCTGCTCCACAGGTCGTCCACATTTTACAAGTGGCGGATGAAGTGGGCTGTAATGGACGAGGAGGACTGGCAGTTACAGTTTTGCTGTGTGTTTATTACGAGTTGGTATAATGATGGAAGAAGATTGTTCACATATCATTTGGAACCTGAAACACACTGAGACAATAGGAGGTTCGCTCTGAGCGACCCTACATGAGCTGTCGTACCACCAAGGACTGACCAGAGGATGTTGGACAAACGGAGAGAAATAACAATAAACTTACATAATAAGAACTTCTAACTCTACAACCTTGTGTCTGATGGCTGAAAGAAGTAAAATTTTGGACTATGGGGAGGAGCTCATCATGCTGGAAAAAGGTAGAACTCAAATTGACACAATTGATGTCTAGTTTCCATGTAAAATATGCTAAACTTTAATCATATTCATATAGAACTACTCAGAGACCCTGCAATTTACCAGTGATTAGTCAATCACTCCTCTCAGTCTTGACTTTAACCTTTGGTTAAATAAGCAGAATTTGAAGTCAGGTCCTGGGACCAACAGTAGAGCGGACAAATGTTCAGGCTTGCTCTGTACATTCCACTTTCAAGTACAAGCTGTTCTGTGGGTCATGGAGCAGTGTAGTTCTCGGAAATAGTTCAGTTTGAGTTATAAAAGTGAGTTTTGAATGGGTTAGAGATGAATAAGATTGCTGTGTGAAACCAATTAGAAGAAACAGGTGAGTCCTCTCTCCTCTAGTTGACTCTCTTTAGTGAAGGAAGTAGTTCCGCCTCTCTGACTAACATACACAGGGACCTGTGGGGGGAGTTGTGTGGGAAACGTTCACATTATGTTTGGGATCGGCTTCAGAAGCAAACATATTCATATCATTCATTCAGGAACACAAATCTAACACAAATGTGGTAATAGGAATGGAACATGATGGAGAAAATGACATTTTATATAAATCCAAAACAAGGCAAAGTCAACTTCACTGTGTGACAATCATAATGTTCTGACAAACAACCGCTGAGGCCATTTAATTCAAACACTGTAATGCAAGTGAAGAGAGCGGACTTGGGACCAGTGTTTCCTGTAATTCGACTGGTTGGATGGAGACGGGAACAACGCTCTTCAAATGCTTGGTGGGACTGCCATAATTGGCAATCTCTTCATCTTCTCTTTTCCCTTGTTTTCCTTTCCTTGTTTGTCCTTTTTCACTCTTTCTCTGACCCCTTGCACGCACTCTCTCAACTCCTCTACTTACGCTCCCTCTCTCTCACCTCTCTCACTCTCTCTCTCTCTTCTCTTCCCTCTCTCTCTCTCTCCCGTCTTTCTTACTCTTCCTCTCTCTCTTCCTCTTCTTCTCTCTCTCTCTCTCTCTACTTCCCTCGTCTCTTCTCTCATCCCTCTCTCTCTCTCCCTCTCTCCTCTCTCCTGCTCTCTCCTCACTCTCTCTCATCTCCTCTCTCTTCTTCTCCCTCTCCTCCCCCCCCCCTCTCTCTCTCTTCCCTCTCTCTCTCTTTCTTTCTCTCTCTCTCTCTCTCTCTCCCTCTTCTCCTTCTCTCTCCCTCCCAGAGTCTTCCCTCGCAGTTGGGTCTCTCCTCCAGAAGACTCCCTCCTCTCCAGTCAGCTGCCACGCTACAGTTTCTTCCCTCACCAAGAGCTGTGTATGTTCTGGGAGGAAAGATGGAGAGGAGCTCAATTGAGGACGTGGACCAAGGAGAGATCCTCCCCAACGCATTGTATGAAACTTCCAGATGAAGGTTGACCTGACATTTTCATCAGTCAGCACCTGAAGACTGGAGGAGTACGACTGTGTGTTTCACTCTCTGGAATGAAAGGGGACATCGTCAACCAAATGGGACAAAGCAAGGATCAGGACCATAATGAAGGTAAGAGTGAAGATCAGCAGCTGCTGAATGTGACGTCAAGGTCTGTGTTTGTCAAGTTACTGTTCTTTTCAACAAACTATAAATAACAAACCAAGTAAAATCATTAATATAAATCAGAACCAGATTACCAGCAGATATGTTTTTGGATTTTTTTGAAAGCTCTAAACCTTTTTAAGCGGTCTTCCATCCTTCATTTCCATTCTGTTCATCTGGAGTTGGGTGGCAGTAGGTCAAGCAAAAGTAGTCTCCACCTCCCTCTCCCCACCCAATGTTTTTCCAGCCAAGCACTGGGAGATCCCTGAGGCGTTCCCAGGCCAGATGATACATCATCTCTGCAGCGTGCTCTGGGTCTACCCTTGGGGTTTCCTCCAAAGGGAGGCGCCCCCAGGAGGAGTCTGATCAGATGCATTGTAACCATCTCAAACTTGCTCCTTTCGACGTGAAGGAGCACCGGTCCACTCTGAGCTCCCTCCAGATTTCAGAGCTCCTTCACGCTTTTCACAAACCACAAAACAAGATTGGTGACAAAGGGACGACTGTGGCAGAGGCCATCGCCGAACTGGAAAACGTGTTTGACTTCTTTCCAAAGAATATGGAAAACAACTCTCACTTTGGTTATACAGGGACCAAGAAGGACTCCTAGCAGCTGGCCTCAGAGCCCATTATTCCCACAAGTAGCTCCACAAGAATCTCTCAGAGCACACTGTTTCATTCACAGTAAACAGCAGGTTTGTGCTGCCTGTCCACTTGTGTCCAGTTATTTTTGGGGCATTTGATTCCTTTAGTAGATAGCTAACAGTGGAGACCACACAGGAAATGTGGAGGAAGAGAGTAGGGAAATGACGAGCAGCAGAAATGGTCCAGCCGGACAGGAGTCAGGGCATTTGTTACATGTGGGATACGCCTCAACCACTGGACCATTAGGTTTCCCCCCTGCCTGTCCACTCTTTTACTTTCACCGCAGAAAAACACAAGGACAGCCAGTGGTCCAAAGCTACACAACATGATTTTATTCTATTGGAATCTTTCTTTCGCTGAAAAACTTTTAGAGTCTTGATATTACAAGTG
>NW_019176922.1:5648-6254 GCF_002260705.1 Seriola dumerili | reverse complement strand
GGTCAAAGCTACACAACATGATTTTATTCTATTGGATCTACTTTGCTGAACTTTAGTCTTGATATACAGTGGGGCAAAAAAGTATTTAGTCAGCCACCAATTGTGCAAGTTCTCCCACTTAAAAAGATGAGAGGCCTGTAATTTTCATCATAGGTATACTTCAACTATGAGAGACAAAATGAAAAAAAAAATAAATAAAAAAAAATCCCGAAAATCACATTGTCTGATTTTTAAAGAATTTATTTGCAAATTATGGTGAAAAATAAGTATTTGGTCAATAACAAAAGTTCATCTCAATACTTTGTTATATACCCTTTGTTGGCAATGACAGAGGTCAAATGTTTTCTGTAAGTCTTCACAAGGTTTTCGCACACTGTTGCTGGTATTTTGGCCCGTTCCTCCATGCAGATCTCCTCTAGAGCAGTGATGTTTTGGGGCTGTCGCTGGGCAACACGGACTTTCAACTCCCTCCAAAGATTATCTATGGGGTTGAGATCTGGAGACTGGCTAGGCCACTCCAGGACCTTGAAATGCTTCTTACGAAGCCACTCCTTCGTTGCCCGGGCGGTGTGTTTGGGATCATTGTCATGCTGAAAGACCCAGCCA
>NW_019176922.1:0-5623 GCF_002260705.1 Seriola dumerili | reverse complement strand
AAGGAACCCAGCCCATTGTTTCAATTTCCCCAAATGTCCTTGCCTGAAGGGGGAAAAAGGGAAGGGTTTTTTCACCTCCAAAAAAAAAAAAAAAAAAAAAAAAAAAAAAAAAAGCCACCAAAACAATCATTGCTCATAAGAGGAAGATCTAGCAATAGAGAAAGGAAACGGGCAAATAAACCAAAAGCAAAGTGTGCAAAAACCTTGTGAAAAGAACTTACAGCAAAACATAGATATGACTCTGTTCAAAAAATTACCAACAAAGGGGTATAATAACAAAGTATTGAGATGAACTTTTGTTATTGACCAAATTAACTTATTTATCCACCATAATTTAGCAAAGTAAAATTCTTATTAAAAAATCAGACAATGTTGATTTTACGGAGATTTTTTTTTTATTATTTTTTATTTTCCATTTTGTCTCTCTAGTTGAAGAAAAAAAAATAAATATTAACCTAAAATGGATGAAAATTACAGGCCTCTCATACTTATATAAGTGGGAGAAACTTGCACAATGTGAGTGAGCTGACTAAATACTTTTTTGCAAAACACCAAAAATAAATATATCAGACTTAAAAGTTCAGCAAAGTAGAGTCAAGAATAAAAATCATTTGTGTTAGCTTTGACCACTGGACTATTCTGTGTTTTGATTGAAGAGTAAACGAAAAAGTAAAGAGGACAGGCAGCGGGGAAGAAATTGATGCGATCCACAGTGGTTGAGAGCGAATAATCCCACATTTGATGCACAAATGCCCCTGGACTCCTGTCGAAATGGACCATTCCTGCTGCTCGTATTTCTACTCTCTTTCCTCACATTTCCTGTATGGGTACTCCACATTGGTAAGCTATCTTACTAAAGGAATCAAAAATAGCCCAAAAAAATAACTGGAACAAGCTGGACAGGCAGCAGCAAACCATGCTGATTAACTGTGAAATAAAACAGTGTGACTCTGAAGCAGATCTAATGTGGAGGCTACCTGTGGGAATATGGGCTCTGAGGCCACTAGCTAGAGCCTTCTAGTCCCTGATATTAACCAAAGTGAGAGTGTTATTCCATAACTTCTATTGAAGAAGTCAACACATGTTTTCAAGTCGGCAGAATGGCCTCATTGCCACAGTGTCCCTTGTCAACCCAATCTTGATTTGTTGGTATTGTGAAAGCAAGTAAAGAGAGAGACTCTGGAATCTGGAAGGTAGAGCCTCAGAGTGGAAAGCAGGCTAACCTTCACGATCGAAAGAGCCAAGTTTGAGGATGGTTGCATGCAATAACTGATCAAGGACTCCTAACAAAGGGGGCGCACTCCCTTTGGAGGAAACCCACAGGCTAGACCCAGAGCACGCTCTGCAAAGAAGATGATGTATCTACGCATTCTGGCTCTGGAAACGCAACTCAGAAGATCTCCAGGTGCCTGCTTAGCGAAAACATTGGGTGGGGAGAGGGAGGTAGTGAACTACTTTGCTTGACCTAATCTGAAAAACCAACCCAACTCAGATGAAGCAGCAGGAAATGGAAGGAATGAGGAAGACGCTATAAAAAGGAAATTAGAAGCCTTCACAAAAAATCGCAAATCCAAACATCTGCTAGGTAATCTGGTCTAGATAATATACATTAAAAATGATTTAACTGGTTATGTTATTATAGAGTTTTGTGAAGAAGAATTCAAAGCTGAAACTTGAAAGAACAAACCACAGACATAAGACGTCACATTCAGTTCAGACTGCTGATTCTCACTCTGACGCTTCATAGTGTCTAGAATCATCTGCTTTGTCCATTTTTGGTGACGAATTGTCCTCCTAAATACACGTCCCGAGAGATATGAAACACACAGTCGTAACCCCTCCAAGTCTAATCAGGTTCGTGAACTGATGAAAATGTTCAGGTCAACGCTCATTCTGGAAGATTTCATCCATGGTTGGGGAGGAATCCTCCTTGGTCCCAGGTCCTCATTAGAAGATCCCATCTCACATCTTTCCTCCAGAAACATCCACAGCTCTGTGAGGGAAGAAACCATGTAGCTAGGCAGCTGAAATGAGAGGAAGGAGTCTTCTGGAGGAGAGAAAACACTAAGAGGAAATCTGGAGGGAAGAGGAGAAAGAGGATAAAAAATAAGGACAAAAGAAAACAAAAAAAAAAATGCGAGAGACGAGGAACGAGAGAAAGACAACCAGAAAGACGAAAAAGAAAGAGAAGGAGAAGAGAGAGAAGAGGGAGGAGGGAAGGAAATCTGGCAATCGAAGTGATTAAAGCAAATGGGAGGACGAGCCCATGTGAGTGTATGCACAAATTCTTGAGTGACCTTAGTAAACAAGCGAGAATCAAGTCGAGTTCCTGGAGGTCCACCCTTTATGGCCAGAGAGAAACAGCCCCAAGAGACAAATGAATGTTAGACGCCAGCCACACCACAATGAGCTTCCGAAACACAAGTGAAGAGGATAGAGATGAGGTGGTGGTATGTTGTAGAGAGAGGGGAACAGATGACCGAAGGCAGAGAAGAGAGAGAAGAAGAGAAGAGAGAGAGAGAGAGAGAGAGAGGCAATGGCGGTCGGTTTAGCATCCCCGACGAGAAGAGGGAGAGAGAGAGAGAGAGGGAAGGAAAGTAGAGAGGTGAGAGATGGTGAAGGGGTAGCAGAAAGATGAAAAAGGGGGGGGGGGGAAAGGGGACCCCAAAAAAAACCAAGGGGGGAAAAGGGGGGAAAACAGGAAAAGAAAAAGATGAAGAGATTTCAATATGAGTCACCAAGATGAAGCGTTTGTTCCATAAAACACAAACCAGTTCAAGTTCCAGGAAGACAATCGGTCACAGTCTCTCCTTCCTGCAGTTAACAGTGTGGAAATAATGGCCCAGAGGTGTTTTGCAGAAACATTATGATGTCACAGTGAAGTTACCTTTGACCTGTTGGATATTAAAATTCATTTCCTCCATCAATGTCATCCTAATTACACATTTGTGTTAGATTGTGTCTGAATGAATGAATGAATTTTGTTTTTTTTTTTGCTTTTTCTGAAGCCGATCCCAACATATGTGACGGTGTTCCTACACAACCCCCACAGTCTGTTATGTAGTCAGAGAGGGGAACTACTCCTCCACTAAAGACGAGACGTCACTAGACCGGAGAAAGTGACTCACCTGTTATCATATGGTTCACAGCATCTTTCTCTTCTAACCATGAAAAACTCTTTAAAACTCACTGAATCATAACTAAACTGTCCACTGACCATCAGCAGCTGACTGAAAGTGATGTCAGAGCACCTGACATGTCCTCTCAGTACTGAGTTAGTCAGGACTGACTCAAATCTCTAAAAGGAGGTAAAGTCAGACTGAGAGAGTGATGATACACTGGTAATTCAGTCTGAGTAGTCTATATGAATTATTGTTGAGTCAGTCAGTCAGTCAGTCAGTCAGTCAGTCAGTCAGTCAGTCAGTCATGGGACAGTTCATTTGTATTTATTACAAGCAGCACACATGGGTATGTTGCTCAAGTCATGTGTGAATGAAGCATCGTAGGCCTTTCCTTTCAACTGATCTATTCATGTATTTTCTGCTGTGGACTGTGTAGACCGACTTATTTAGGACTCATAGAGGGTGAGCTAGGTTGACTTTTAACAAGAGAGAGAGAGCGGCACACTGCGCTGTCAGTAGCACGTCTCAACAGAAACGTCTCACCTGCACTGTTTGCTAGGTTCTTCCAGTCTCAATAGAAAAACAGCTGCAGTTATGAAATGAGCCACTGACTGTATACTCAGTAACTCCAAACTTACACTGAGTCACAACACATCACGCCCATGCCACCAGACACAGCCTCCATCAGTCTACATCATAATAAAAACTGAACTGTGTGAAAATCAGGTGAGGAGCAGCTGGAACATTTTCTTTTGTTTGTAAAACCTCACTGTCAAATCTTTGTGGTGGTTTAGGCTTTAACATTAAGAATATTCCAGCACACAATAACAACAGACACAGAAACAGGCGGCAAGGAATCAAGGAGGGAAAAATAATATTCCTCACTACGTCATTATTGTTGTGCACAAGTCTCGTCTATGTTTCTCATCTGGCATCTGTCTGTAGGCCAACGTAAAATGGCCTGTTGTGATTGGTCCAGACGTCACACGTGATAGTAGCCTAATAAGTGTCTTGTTTAAGAAATGTAAAGATTTAAAAATAAAGGGGTGTCTGTGAGAGATATCTGTGCTGCAGCTACTTGGTCATCACCACCCACCTTGGTTTACCGTTTGACAGCTCCTTCTGTTGCTCACACTGTCCCTCCTGCCTGGTCCATGATGCACTACAGTGCTGGAGGTCTGACCCCGGTTTGGTGGCTGCTCTGCGGGGCGTGTACACGTCTCATACTTTGTGTTGTACCTTGCTCCTCTCCTTCAGGGAACACAAGTTATTGTCCTGACATTTCCTTTTGTTTCACACTGCAAATGTAAATTTACATTTTATGGTTTTATAATTCCACCATTAGAAAATATCAGATGTGTTGTTCTTTCCTTTGGTGCTGATGTTTCACTTTTCAATAAAGTGTCCAAGTTTCAAAAGATTGTCTTTTTTTTCTGAAGTTCACATGTTCATCTGTAGCTGCAGGAATATGAATATTACTTGACTAATCAATACTCTCACAGAGGAGTTTGATGGATGATCAATATCAGTGTCAACTCTGAGCAGTTAGCTCCCAGACAACTTTAGCTTAGCTTAGCATGAGGGAGAAAACAGCAGAGCAGCATCTCTGTTGAAGGTGACCTCTAACAACTTCAGAGCTGGATGACATGTCATTTTTTTTGCTCTGTGCACATGATCACACAGAGAGTTGTTGACCTGTTATGTTAATACAGATGAGTTTTTACCCACAATGCACTGCTGTGAACAACAGCTACTTTTCCCGCTCAGAGTAAGTTCATAGATGTTTCTTCTGAAAGCTGATAGGTCAGTTAAGATGAACTCTGTGGCTCCTCCTCTAACATGAAGAAACAGTCTGTGTTTTCCTGATGTGACGTCATGTGATGTCAAAGTGGTGAAAATGTTTCCTTAATCTGCAGTTTATTCAGCTCTGAGCTTCCATTAAAATCAATCCAATAGCTCCTCCCATCCCTGTCTGACTTGACGTGGTGACGTTGACGTGACGACATCTCCTTAAGCCCCACCCCCTAAGCAGCTGAATCTTCAGTCTTTTATTCGTCTTCATCCAAACAAGATGGAAAAGTTATTTTTGTTGCTTCTTTTCTGTCTCGGTTCATCAGCAGGTAGAATCACGTTTTACATATTTATTTCACTCTTTCTCTCTCTACTTCTTCACTCTGCATTTTTCTCCTGCGTCACACTCCTGCATGATTTAGTTTCACTTTCACTTCAACTTAATAAAACAATCAACAAACAAGTTTTAACTGAATCCTACTGAATACATTATATTTATGATGATTGTAGAACCTTGTTTGTCCCACAGTGAAACACTCCCTCAAGTATGTTCTCACTGCGTCTTCTGGAGTCACAAACCTCCCACCGGTTGTGACTGTTGGATTGATCGATGAATATAAAATAGGTTACTGCGACAGCGACAAAGAGTTGTTTGAACCACTGGACTGGGTGAAAAATTATTTAGATACCGACCCTCAGCAGCTGGCGTG
>NW_019176921.1:0-117 GCF_002260705.1 Seriola dumerili | reverse complement strand
GATCATATGTTCACCACTGGTCAGCCAAGTGCCTCGTCACGGAGCTAGGAGTTTCTGGATCAAACAGGTTCTATCAGGGGGGGTGTTTACAGCTGCAGTGTTCACAAATTAGCTCAT
>NW_019176920.1:0-113 GCF_002260705.1 Seriola dumerili | reverse complement strand
TCGTCTGTTACACCTGGACAGAAAGCTAGCTTAGCCTAGTCTGTTAGCTTAGCTACGTTTTCATAGCCTAGCCGGTTAGCTTAGCTTCTCTTCTGAAGAGGTGTTTCCAATGT
>NW_019176919.1:0-116 GCF_002260705.1 Seriola dumerili | reverse complement strand
TTGGAACAATTGACATATGTGTCGAGCCAATACAAATATGTACATTTATGTATGTATGATTATAAAGTAGAAAAAAAAAATGTTTAAAATTAATGAGAAATTAACGAGAGAAATCA
>NW_019176918.1:0-153 GCF_002260705.1 Seriola dumerili | reverse complement strand
CTTATCATGTATAATAAAATATATCTCAGCAAATAAATCGTATGTAGAAGCAAAAACAGGAAAGTAAAAAAGTTGCACAGAGATACAAATAAATAAGTAATATAAAGGAGAAATAGACGTTTTTATATAAAGTCTCCTGTATCAAGCTAGTAT
>NW_019176917.1:0-199 GCF_002260705.1 Seriola dumerili | reverse complement strand
AGACCAGTCCTGACCAGTGAGTCTAGTCCTGACCAGTGAGTCCAGTCCTGACCAGTTAGTCCGGTGCTGACACAGGCAGCACCTCTGTGCACTCTGAGGGGAAAAGAAGGTCTGAGTGAATCAGTGCTCTGTTCACAGCTCTACAGTGAAGCGACGGCAGAAATCACAACGTTAGAAATATTTGATGTGATATGATGAT
>NW_019176916.1:0-117 GCF_002260705.1 Seriola dumerili | reverse complement strand
TCATGAAAATCATAGAGCTTAGTACGACATGAATAGTGAAAAAGACAATATAGTATAGTAAGGCATAAGAAGTCATAAAAATGATAGAGCTTGGTAAGGGCTACAAAGTGAAAAAAC
>NW_019176915.1:0-105 GCF_002260705.1 Seriola dumerili | reverse complement strand
GCTTCAAACACATGGACATGCAAGCACACAGAAATTCATTAATTCAATATTTCCTCATATGTAGTTAGGCTGCGTTGGTTTTCTTATAATAACGAGGACAGTTCT
>NW_019176914.1:0-110 GCF_002260705.1 Seriola dumerili | reverse complement strand
CATTGCATTGGTCTTTAGGCGAGGTGACGTAATATGAGCAGTCCGCACCTGCTTTGGTTTGTATCTGTGGTTACTTAATATAAAATATGTGATATGGATGTCTGGGCTCC
>NW_019176913.1:0-144 GCF_002260705.1 Seriola dumerili | reverse complement strand
TGATACATTGTTACATTTGTTTTATTGTCAGTGCTAGCAAAAAACTCAAATAGTACCTCATATACTGTTCTAATGCACTGTACTTGAGTAAATGTGCTTAGTTATATTGCACCCCTTGGCGTGACTTACCAGTTTTCTGTTTGC
>NW_019176912.1:0-179 GCF_002260705.1 Seriola dumerili | reverse complement strand
TTACCAAATTTGAAGAAGTCCCTTCACGCCATTACAGAGCTATTGCATCCACAGGAATGCGACGTGCGTACGTACGCACCGACAACCCGAAAACAATATGAAATATGAAAAACGTGGGTTTAGTAGGAGGCAGTGGGATAGTCTGCTGCAGCTGCATTACAGTCTCCATGCTTTTCCTG
>NW_019176911.1:0-135 GCF_002260705.1 Seriola dumerili | reverse complement strand
CAAATCACTATCTGTCAGGTGTCAGTCAAATCAGTTATGTAATCTTCTCAATTGTTAGATGGGAATATGGGAGAAAGGAAAAGACAGGTAGCATCTCGCATACAAAGTTTTTAAAACAACTTCCATTTCACTGAG
>NW_019176910.1:0-261 GCF_002260705.1 Seriola dumerili | reverse complement strand
GTCAGGACTTCTGGAACTTTCACACAGCAGTCATTGCTCTAAGCCACGCCCCTAGCCCTGGCCATTCGCTATCCAATCTTGCAGGATTTGGTTTCTTTGAGTGTTAACCTGAAAACTGCTATATTTTTATTGGAACACTGGAAAACAGTCAGCCAATCAGACAAGAGGCTCAGAGCTTCTTCTCCTCTGATTGGCTCACTGACCCATTGTTAATAGAGCTCCAGAGAGGAGATGTAAAACTACATTGAGATAGTTTTTGGT
>NW_019176909.1:0-137 GCF_002260705.1 Seriola dumerili | reverse complement strand
CTTCCATAGAGTTCCTTTAAGATTTATCAAGGCAATTCTGTATGCCTGCCAACTTTTGTAGTTTGAACACACTACACACAAAACCCTGTTAGTATCTGGTACAAAACTGGTACATTGCTCCAGACTTCCTGGTCCAG
>NW_019176908.1:0-120 GCF_002260705.1 Seriola dumerili | reverse complement strand
ACCTGACCGGAGACAGGTGCCACCAGTACAAACCATCTCGGTACTGAGGAATGCATTCTGGGTGGCACGCTCACACAGGTTTTAAGTAAAATGAGTGTCACACCATTCGGTTTCCAGTTT
>NW_019176907.1:0-152 GCF_002260705.1 Seriola dumerili | reverse complement strand
TGACCATTGGAGCATAATATGTAGTCAGTCACCCAGTAACACAAGCTTGACATTTTGAATGTGAAATTTTCAAATTAGATAAAAAAAAAACTATTACTGATAATGGTGTGTTGTTCATATAAACTTTGTCCATAATGTGAAAAATGTGTTTC
>NW_019176906.1:0-113 GCF_002260705.1 Seriola dumerili | reverse complement strand
GCTGAGATGTCACTTCCCTATTAGGAATTACAGGAAGTTGTCCACACTTGCTTTTCTCTAGAGTTGGTATGATAACAAACATTTAGGTTTGCATATTTTTACAAACAAATAAT
>NW_019176905.1:0-154 GCF_002260705.1 Seriola dumerili | reverse complement strand
TCACATTATGTCTGTCCACACAGAGACAGAGACGGACACAAGCTAAAGGTCCATGAAGTGATGTTTGGATGTGACCAGTGAATCAGACGACTCCCTCTAGTGGTAAAGGTTATTGGTCCTGCTGATCCCACTGAGAATCAACAGCTCAGTCTGC
>NW_019176904.1:0-116 GCF_002260705.1 Seriola dumerili | reverse complement strand
TCAATCAACAACCACATTACAGTAACACCTTGGAGTATTTTCCCTGCACAGGACTTTCTTTACTGTCTATACTGTGATCTTTTCCTCATCCTGCTCATCAGGAGTTTTATGTACAT
>NW_019176903.1:0-122 GCF_002260705.1 Seriola dumerili | reverse complement strand
CCTGATATATAGGTATGTTAGGTTCCTACTGTTGGTACTAGCTTTTTCCTGCAGTTTTTTTTTTTTTTTTGCCGTTCCTGTAAAAAAAAAAAAAACCATAGCGCTCTACCGCTACACCTGCA
>NW_019176902.1:0-131 GCF_002260705.1 Seriola dumerili | reverse complement strand
GAAGCAATGAAAGAAAAAAACTGAAAAACTAAATGTTGCCTGCATGCACGTGGTGTGACCCCCCTTGCTACAATCACAGATTTACCCCCCCCCACTGTCTCTCCATCAGTTGTCCTTTGTGATTTTTCTCA
>NW_019176901.1:0-132 GCF_002260705.1 Seriola dumerili | reverse complement strand
GGAGCCACCACCTGGGAGGCTGGCAGGATGTTCTCAGGTTCAGTGGGGGTCTCCTCAGCACTAAACTGCCGAGACAGGGCATCAGGCTTAACGTTACGGGAGCCAGGACGGTAAGTTAGTGTGAAGTTGAAA
>NW_019176900.1:0-187 GCF_002260705.1 Seriola dumerili | reverse complement strand
AAATATCCAATGAACATTACTGGAAACCTGAATCAGAGAAACTGCACCACTCTGTTTTCTAGTTTAATCACTAAGTACACAGACACATACTACTTCAGAATTGAGACCACGCCATTCAGGTCAACAGCTATTTGTGATCCTCTTCATATAACAGTTAAAGGTAAGAAAGTTTCATTTTAAGTTTAAA
>NW_019176899.1:0-107 GCF_002260705.1 Seriola dumerili | reverse complement strand
TTTTATTTTGAGCTCTGAAGATGCAACTACCAGTTTTTTTGTTTTTTTGGGGGGTGGGGTGGGTGGGAGGGGGGGTTCCTTACAGTGCTCTCAGCGCTCTTAAACTG
>NW_019176898.1:0-113 GCF_002260705.1 Seriola dumerili | reverse complement strand
CAAGTAAAGCAAGTAAAACAAAGGTCAATCGAAAAAATTCTCACAATTGATTCTTCTGATGGAGTGTATGTGACGTTGCATGGAATGGAAGTTCCAAGGGGAATGTGTCCTTT
>NW_019176897.1:0-110 GCF_002260705.1 Seriola dumerili | reverse complement strand
ACTACCAAATCTATATATTATAAAGAAATGTAATATATAATGATTATATGTAGTATAATATTAAAATATGAGATAAACATGAATAACAGATTTTGGTTTGTGGGCTCTCT
>NW_019176896.1:0-109 GCF_002260705.1 Seriola dumerili | reverse complement strand
ATCTCAATGTTCTGTGTGAGCAAATGCAGCTTCTAACCAATGCAGACCAACTTGCATGTGTATCCACGCACACGCACGCACGCACGCACTCTCACACACACACACACAC
>NW_019176895.1:0-688 GCF_002260705.1 Seriola dumerili | reverse complement strand
CCAAGAGTATGACTTGGACATCAGACACTGTGGGATCATTGCTTCTCGGCCTTTTGGCTAAGACTGCGATCGCCTCCTTTTGGTGGTTAAATTTTTGTCTGTTGTGACTTGAGTTTAGACCATCTCCTTGGAGGAAATTGTCTTTATTCCTTCTATTAAGCTCATCAACTAATTCGTAGTTGCATATCTTAATTAAAAAGGAATTCATTGGCCCAGAGGACAACCTACCATCTCTCTGCCGGAATAAACATCGTGACCAGGCCAAACTTGAAAAGGTAAGTATTTTTTTACGTTCTTTTATTGATTTTGAGCATTCTCTCTTACTTGTTTACTTGGTTTTAATTACTGTCTTTTTTTAGTGGTATTTAATTGGTTTTTACTTACTTTTATTGCTTTTAGTTTGTGGTGCCTCCACCATGTCAGCCAACCATACTGGCATGCGGAGGCACCACAGTGTCCGTTTTAAATTCAAAGAAAAGGATGGAAAGCTCCTGGAGATGTCGAGGCTTGACTTCTCCAGGAAGCTCATACAGAAAACCCTGGGATTTACGGCAAACGACTTAAATTGTATCTTGACCTTGCAAATGAACAAAGGATTTGATGTAAGTTTTCAATCTGCTGCAACATTACGAGAGTTTTGGATTAGATATGAAAAGGTGAAACCCCAGTTTTCTGTGTTCAGTGTGGA
>NW_019176894.1:0-129 GCF_002260705.1 Seriola dumerili | reverse complement strand
TTATCAGAGGGATGCTAACGTTAGCTTCAAGGCTGTCCACTCCAGATATGAAAATTACACTTACCTCATATGTTTGGTTGACACGTCTTTTGTGGCTGCCTCATGCATCCTGCTTGAAGATCATGCGCC
>NW_019176893.1:0-132 GCF_002260705.1 Seriola dumerili | reverse complement strand
AATGTGTTTAAAAATATATTCAGGTGTTTTTGGAACAATTACAGACGGACTAGAGCTGAATACAGTTCCTTACAGCAGTATTGGGATGTAGGTAAAGTTAAAATCAAACAGCTTTGCCTACAGTACACTTTC
>NW_019176892.1:217828-230279 GCF_002260705.1 Seriola dumerili | reverse complement strand
TGAAGCTACAGCTGCTGAATAGTTTTCATTAAGGAGCCAAGAGACAGAGTCTGAAAACAGATGTTTCATGATACAAAACATCTGTAGAGACAAATAAGCTGAAATTCCTGCTTAGGTCACAAAACACAGCTGACAACAGCAGGTTTCATCACTGAGATCTCTTCTCCTAAATATGACATAGTGAGTAATGAGACACTGAAGTCATCAAGAGGAAACTCCTCTGTTGTTGTTGTTGAAGTCAAAGCTCTTCTGTAGAGATCTGTCATCAGCTCTGACAGAAACTGTTTCAGCTCTTCCTCCTCCATCAGACAGTGTGTGTGTCTGCAGCAGGCCTGTACATACCTGAGAGTGTCCAGTCTCCAGTCTGGATCCTCCAGTCCAGCAGACAGAAGCTTCAGTCCTGAGTCTCCTGGATGATTGTAGCTCAGGTCCAGCTCTCTCAGGTGGGAGGGGTTGGAGCTCAGAGCTGAGGCCAGAGAAGCACAGCCTTCCTCTGTGACCAGACATCCTGACAGACTGAACACACACACACACACACACATACACACAAATAGGCACCTCTGTGAACACTCTGTCAATGCTCTGTTAAACCCTCATCAGATAAACAAGTTGATGAATCCGGACCTGAGAGTTTCCAGGGTACAGTGTGGACTCTTCAGTCCAGCAGACAGCTTATTGACCCCTGAATCCAGCAGATTGTTGTTACTCAGGTCCAGGTGTCTCAGACTAGAAGCCGGGGAGCTAACGACTGAGGATAGAGCTTCACAGCTTCTCTCTGAGAGGTTACAGCTGCTCAGTCTGAAAAGAATTTCAAGGAAAAACATTAACATAATTAACATTTAAAGCAAATAACAGGTAAGAGTTATGAATACAAAACAATTTAATACTAACCTGAGAGTCTCCAGTGTACTGTTTGGACTCTCCAGTCCAGCAGACAGCAGATTGCCCCCTGAATCCTGCAGATTGTTGTTACTCAAGTCCAGGTGTCTCAGACTAGAGGACTGGGAACTGAGGACTGAGGACAGAGCTTCACAGCTTCTCTCTGAGAGGTTACAGCTGCTCAGACTGAAAAGAAATTCAAGGAAAACATTCACACACTTAGGTCCTGATTTACTAAAGCTTTGCGTGCGTAAAAACGTGCGCAAGCGCGACAGCCCGCGCAAACACATGTTGATGCTGATCTACCAACCGGGCGCACCGAGGATTGCGTCTGTCAGTTGGGCAAAATAACACGCGCTATCCATTTTGCACTTCTGCCTTCATGAATATGCAATATAGGCGTGCCTGCCAGAACGCACAAAATATTGGGAGGAGTAGATGCAAATAGAATCATTTTGCGCACACAATGTGATTTACCAAACCTCAAACTAATTGCGCTGATTATTTTTGCGTCTATATTTAGCACGTTTGAAAGTCAAGTCTTAGGCTACCTGGCACAGCCGTGCGCACAGATGGCTGCGGTCATTGTTGCAAGGAGGCGGCGTAGGCGCGACAGGCAACGGAGAGAACGCATCTTTTCTGTCCGTGTCACTCTTTTTGGAATGGCAGAAGAAAAAATAATCGAGACATATCGGTTATCCGGCGATGCCATGATTGTCCTTTGAGAAAGAAAAAAACAAAAAAGTCATTCGTTCAGAGTTCAGAAAATCCTTAAATAATAAATGTTGCATCATAATGTCAAGTGTTTCTTGTTTGTGCTATTTCGACAAAACATTTTTATGTACTAAAGCCCACTTTCTTTTAGACATAGGAAACATTTAGTTCGGCCTAGTTCCTATCATTTTTTCCTGAAACTTAAAACAAATTAAAACACACACACTTCCTGCTGGAACGCACAAACAAAAAAAAACCCTTTTGGCAATTACGCTTTTCCATTGCACAGCTAAAGAACGTTCATGATGCACGTTCATGTCTTATGTGGTGTACCTAAATGAAATAAAAATATTCCCTCTATCCCAGTAATCTGCTCATCACAGAACGTCAGCTGCACCTGCTGTTCAATGGGAGACAGAGGGTCCTCGCCGCCGGACCCCCACCTCTTTTATTTGCCGATTTGTTATTCTGTGCGATTTTTTCCTTTGTTGTTCTACGAATGTCTTGCCACCTTTTCTTCATTTCATCCGGTGTTCTTTTGGTTTTCCCCACAGCATTAACCTTGTCACAGATTGCCTCCCATATTGTGTTCCTCCTAATAACGGTTAAATTCCTTTGCTATAACTCAGAAATGTGCTTGTTTGCCTCTTGTACCAGCACCTCCAATTCTGTGGCTTCAAATTTGCGCTTCCGTTGGGTCTGCTCGTTTGCATTCGCCATGGTGAACACCCTTAACTCGCGCAAAATCCTCATTGAAATAGGGCCGGCTCGATCACTTTTGCGCCTGTAGTCAATTGCGCTGTTAATCTAAGAAAATCACTCGCAAGGCCCAAACAGGCAGCGCGCGCAATCTATCCTCGTGCGCACGCAATTTAGCACTCTTTATTTGGGATCTTAGTAAATCAGGCCCTTAATATTTAAAGTAAATAACAGGTCAGAGTTATGAATACAAAACAGATTAATACTAACCTGAGAGTCTCCAGTGTACTGTGTTGACTCTCCAGTCCAGCAGACAGCAGATTGCTCCCTGAATCCAGCAGATTGTTGTTACTCATGTCCAGGTGTCTCAGACTAGAGGACTGGGAGCTGAGGACTGAGGACAGAGCTTCACAGCTTCTCTCTGAGAGGTTACAGTCTCTCAGACTGAAAAGAAATTCAAGGAAAAACATTCACATTCTCAATATTTAAAGTAAATAACAAGTCAGAGCTAAGAATACAAAACAGTTTAACACTAACCTTAGAGTCTCCAGTGTACAGTGCGGACTCTCCAGTCCAGGAGACAGCATATTGCCTCCTGAATCCAGCAGATTGTTGTTACTCAGGTCCAGGTGTCTCAGACTAGAGGACTGGGAGCTGAGGACTGAGGACAGAGCTTCACAGCTTCTCTCTGAGAGGTTACAGCCACTCAGTCTGAAGAGGAATTCATGGAAAAACACTTGAATATTCAATATTTAAAGTAAGTGAACAGGTCAGAGTTATGAATACAAAACAGTTTAACACTAACCTGAGAGTCTCCAGTGTACAGTGTGGACTCTCCAGTCCAGCAGACAGCATATTACCTCCTGAATCCAGCAGGTTGTTGTTACTCAGGTCCAGGTCTCTCAGACTAGAGGACTGGGAGCTGAGGACTGAGGACAGAGCTTCACAGCTTCTCTCTGAGAGGTTACAGCCACTCAGTCTGAAGAGATGATCATGAGGAATTAAAGAAGAAAGGAATTTATTTTCTCTCCTGTTGTTAAGACAGGAGTATTTTTTTATAATGATAAATAAATGAACCATCTCTACACTTACAGAGCTTTATTGGAGGCTTTGACCACTGGCAGCAGCTTCAGAAGAGCCTCCTCTGAAGCAGAGTATTTCTTCAGGTCGAACACGTCCAGATCTTCTTCTGAGGACAGTAAGATGAAGACCAGAGCTGACCATTGAGCAGGAGACAGTTTATCTGTGGAGAGACGTCCTGATCTCAGGGACTGTTGGATCTGCTCCACTAGAGAACGATCATTCAGTTCATTCAGACAGTGGAACAGGTTGATGCTTTTCTCTGCGGAGGGAGTCTCTTCAATCTTCCTCTTGATGTACTGGACTGTATCCTGATTGGTCTTTGAGCCACTTCCTGTCTGTAACATCAGACCTCGTAGGAGAGTCTGATTGGTCTGCAGTGAAAGACCCAGGAGGAAGCGGAGGAACAAGTCCAGGTGTCCATTTGGACTCTGTAAGGCCTCGTCCACAGCTCTCTGGTGGAAATGTCTTGATTTGTTTCTAAACAGTTTAGACCTCCATGAGGTTGATTGTTCCTCTGACATCAGATTGAGTCCAGACTTGATGAAGGTCAGATGGACATGAAGAGCAGCCAGAAACTCCTGAACACTCAGATGGACAAAGCAGAACACCTTGTCCTGGTACAGGCCGCTCTCCTCTTTAAAGATCTGTGTGAACACTCCTGAGTACACTGAGGCTGCTCTGATATCGATGCCACACTCTGTCAGGTCTGATTCATAGAAGATCAGGTTTCCTTTCTGCAGCTGCTCAAAAGCCAGTTTTCCCAGAGACTCAATCATCTTCCTGCTCTCTGGACTCCAGTGTGGATCTGTCTCAGATCCTCCATCATACTTGACCTTCTTCAGTTTGGACTGAACCACCAGGAAGTGGATGTACATCTCAGTCAGGGTCTTGGGCAGCTCTCCTCTCCTTCTGTTTTTCATCACCTCCTCCAGAACTGTAGCAGTGATCCAGCAGAAGACTGGGATGTGGCACATGATGTGGAGGCTTCGTGATGTCTTGATGTGGGAGATGATCCTGCTGGCCTGCTCCTCATCTCTGAACCTCTTCCTGAAGTACTCCTCCTTCTGTGGGTCAGTGAACCCTCTGACCTCTGTCACCACGTCAACACACTCAGGAGGGATCTGATTGGCTGCTGCAGGTCGTGTGGTTATCCAGAGGCGAGCAGAGGGAAGCAGTTTCCCCCTGATGAGGTTTGTCAGCAGCACGTCCACTGAGGTGGACTCTGTAACATCAGTCAGGATCTCAGTGTTGTGGAAGTCCAGAGGAAGTCTACACTGCAATAATACCAAGGTACCTGTGGCTAAAGGTTGATGAACCACGCGTCGTCGTAGACGACCTGGAACTGATCAAACTACTGCAGGATATCCTGCTTCTATTGGGTTTCAGTTAAAGAAGGTGATCGAACAGTTCCAACAAGCTGAACGTTCTTCATTTCTCACGCACATTCCAGCTCTCTCTGAGGTGAACTGGAAATTGGTGAACTGTATGTCCTTGTTGTCTTTGTCCCTTCCAGCCCAGTCCAGAGTGAACTTCTGTGGTTAAGAACTGTTTTCCCAATGCCAAGGCACGCTCCCTGTTGGTCTTCACTGCTTGCTGATGGCGTCGTCGGAGTGTTTGTAACACGTTGTCAGTCTTGTTAACAGTTCGTCTCATGAGTTGTCTTCTGGTGCTGTCTGGTTTCCCTTGGATGGCTGTTCAATCTGTCCTGAACTCTATCATTGTACATTTGGACGTGCTCGTGTCATCCAGTCCTCCCTCTAGTGAATTGTAAAGAGCGTCTGTGTAGAATCTGCCTCAGAAGGGTTGGGTTTCCTGCTTTAGAGATCCCCTTCAAACCCAAACTGTAGAACTTCTTCCTTCAGGTTTAAGATTTTAGTTTACGTTTGAAACTGAGCAAAATGTTCTGAAATAAAACATAAAAAAACTTAGAGTTCATATAGGCTATATAATACAACGAGTATTAGTCCTTTTAAAGAATAAAAATATATGACATGTTCCTCCATGTGTTCGATGTTAGGTTAAAATGTACTCATTTTACTTCCCATTGCAAACTGTTGAGATATGCTTTAGAGAATCCTCGTTGAAACTGCTCTGCGAACCAGTCAGCCAGCTCCTCCTGCTTCATTCTCCTCAGGAAGTTCCTTGTTCTCACAATGCCTCGTTGCTGCTCCCTCCTCTGTCTCTTCATAAGCCTCAACCATGCGTACCAACACCTTCCTCATACCCTGCCTCGTGGACTCCCTGAGCATGCTGGTATCTGAGACTCGAGAAGCTTCTGCATCGTTCTTCAGCTCGTTCTTCACAAAAGTGACCATGTTCTCCTCCAGCAGCTGAACAGAAACTATATGATGTGACAGCATCAACATCCAGATCATGTTGGACAGATCTGACAGTCCCACTGGTCTGAAAGTGCAGCATGAGAGATTATTGTGAACACACAGAGGCAGTATGTTGTATGCGTACAGAGGTAAATATGGTATATGCAATGGGAGCCAGCTGTGTTTGATGGCTGGGCAGACTGAGCACTGGAACCTCTGAGCTCTCCTGGTCACTCTGTGGAGGAATCATGAAGAATGAGCTCACATTATGTCTGTCCACACAGAGACAGACACAAGCTAAAGTCATGAAGTCATGTTTGGATTGTGACAGCCAATCAGACACTCCTGTAGTGGTAAAGGTTTACTGACATTGGGACGTCGTCTGCATGATCCGCCAACTGAGAATCAACAGCTCAGTCTGCACTGCTTGTAGCTTTCAGCTCAGTTTTGGCTTCAGTCAGTTTGGTTAGTCCCAACAGCTCTCACCAACCCCCATATAGCTCTCCCTCCCTCACTGAACACTGCTGACATGCCCTGAAAGCAAGGCAGTGATTGGTCAGCTGTGGCAGGTGAGGAATGGGCGGGTTTGAACTTCTCTTTCACACAAACTGTTTCTGTCACTTTTTCATGTGAACAATTGAGGTCAACTCTTGAATGTCTTCCGAGAGAGACTGTGTGAACATGGAGAAGTTATCTCCATGTTTTAAACCATCATCACTCCCCCCTCTCTCTATGACGCACAGAGTTTTACCTCCACCTTCCAGTGAGGACGTTCACAACAGACAGAAACCTCTTTGATTTCAGACGTGGTCAAACAACAGTCGTACAAACTAGATTCTAGAATAACCTGAGTCTTACTGTCATGTTCACAGCTTACATCTGATCAGCTGATGGACGTCGTCCTTTAAAGTTAATGCACAAAGTCTTTCGACTCATCGCTTCTTTAAAGAAGACAGACAGCTGGTTTCAGGAGAGTCTGGTCTCTGCTGCTGGATCCTGAAAACAGAAACAGAAACTGATGAATGTGCATGTTGGATCAAACTTGTGATGCTGTTTTCTGCTTTCAACACAACACAACAGAGCTTTGAGTGTGAATAATGATGGAGCAGTGATCTTGAGTTGACTGAGCTCTGACATGGAGAAGAGTCATGGACAGTTAGAGATCCTCATCTCACCTCTGAGCTCTGGTCTTTCTCTCATGTTCCCCACACAGAGTGGTTTTAGAGGAGGGGCTCCCTCCTCTCTGTCCTCAACTGATCCATCGCTGCTGAGTTCACATCCACAATCAGCTCACACACACTTTCTACCTTCATCTGCAGAGGAAAACACACATCATTCATCTGCACATCAACTGAAATGTTACATCACATTCCTCCTGTAAAATATCAGCTGCTCCTCCACTGGAGCGCTCTTCTTCTCTGTTTCATATCAGTGTCAGATGAATGCAGTCAGACAGCAGCGTGGAGGAAGAGGAAGCTGCCATCAGCTGCTGTACTTCTACTATCAGTCCACTGAGATGGCGTCATGAAGCTGCGAGTGATAGTAGAAGGCAGTTCCAGCAAACACACCATCATGGACGACTCTTTCCATCCACTGACTCACAGAAGGACTGAGATCCACTGAGTTTATCTGACACAGTCTCTGTGTCACAGCGTCCTGTAGAAAATGACTTACTGAAACAAGCTACAGCTGATTATTTCACACACAGCAACTGGGACTGAATTTAATTTCACCTCAACAGCTCCAATATCACAACGTTACCATCATTTCACTGACACTGAGAATTAAATCATTATAAAAGACTCTAGAGCTGCGACTGACACTTATTTTCTCCATCAATCAATTCGTCATTTGTTCGATAAAACGTCAGAAAATAGAGACAAATGATCCATTAAAGTTTCTCACAGTCTGAGGTGACGTCTTTCAAATGTCTTGTTTAGTCAGAGCACAATCAAAGACCAAAAATATTAAGTTTCAATCAAATGAGACAGAGAAAAAAGGAAATCTTCATTTGTTTGAGGCTGAAAAACAGAAGATTTCTTGATTTTTCTGCATAAAAATGTTGGTAACAAATGTTGCAACTGTTAAAAGATCCTTAATAACAATATTCATCATTTTTATATTATATTTAATAATTAATAATGTTGAGTGTTTATGGGTGTGTAAAGTCCTAATAACTGTCTACAGAGTTTCCTGTGAAGGACTCTAATTACAGACATGAATTATCAGGGAAACAGAGACAGTGTCCAGCTGCTCCTCTTCTAATTCATTCATTCAAATGAATCTGAGCTGATGGAACCGACAGAGTCACAGGACAAACATGCTGTGGTTTCATCTTTAATCATGTGTTTGATGCTGATCATGTGTTTTTAATCTACAACCTGCAGCTGGAAAGTCACCAGCAGCTACACCTGTCAGGTACATGAGCTGCAGTACAAGTACTAAGTAGCAGAACAAGGAAATACTCAAGTAAAGTACAAGTACCTCAAACTGTACTTGAGTAGATGTACTCAGTTACTTTGAAGCATCTGATCCTGAACATTGATCCATCAATGTGAAATAAATAATAAAGTCTCAGTAAAGCTCTGACAACAACATGACATGTTTAGTATTGATCAGTGATAGGGAGTAATAGTCGGTATTGATCAGTGATAGGGAGTAATAGTCAGTATTGATCAGTGATAGGAAGTAATAGTCAGTATTGATTAGTGATAGGGACTAATAGTAAGTATTGATCAGTGATAGGGAGTAATAGTCAGTATTGATCAGTGATAGGGAGTAATAGTCAGTATTGATCAGTGATAAGGAGTAATAGTAAGTATTGATCAGACTAATAGGTATAAAGAAACCACACTACTTCCTGTTGGAGAACCAGGAGCCTGTGACTCATGTGATGCGGTGTTAACTGTCTTTCTGAACATCATATAGAGCCTTAAAAACCCTGTCAGCCCCTCAGCCCGCCACACTGAGTCCACATCAGTCCTGTAGTGTAAATCTAATGACAGACCACTCACCCACAGAGAAAGTCACAGCTGTTCTCCAGCGGCTGTCCGGACGAGCTCAGACCGCGATTAGTGGCTCAGACAGCGGGAGAGCAGCGGCTCATCTCCGCCTCCTCCACAGGCTGATTCAGGCGGGAAAAGCTGCCTCCAGTCATCAGTAAGTGGAGCTACACAGAAATAACGACTCTGTGTTCAACTACTGACCATCGACTAACTTCTACTCTTATTGCCCCGCTTCTACCGCGAAGATCAACACAACATGGCGGACACGTTTAATGTCGGTCCAGACTTTACAGTTACAGCTCTGACTCAGTTACAGTAACATTATAATAACACAACAACAACACCACGATGAGTTGAAGGTTAGATAACTCAGGTAACGACAGGTGTTAACAAGTAAAACATTAAAAACTGCTCACATTACCTTCAGAGAGAAAATAATCTGCCTCACAACGTTGGTTCAAAGTGAAACTTACCTTAGGTGTCTCACCTGGAACAGGGCGTGACATGAAGGCGTTGTCATAACCGCAGCAGGTTCAAGTCCAACCTTTAGCTCCTTTTCTGCATACCATCCTCTGTCTTCCTGACTTTCCTGTTTTCCCTCATTGTTGTTATATTAGGAGTGTTGTTGTTCAATGCTTTATGAAATTAAAGTGTCTCATAGCCAGGTTCATCAGTTTTAGTTTTTGTGTTGTCAGTATTTACAGCTCGTTTCTCACATTGATTGATGTGTTTTCTGAATTTCCTTGTGTTTTGTCTGTTTGCATGTGTTTTCATAAGATGCAGCTAATTGATCTCTCAGGGCCACCTTAAGATACAGAAGTTATGTACAGAAAAGTTAAGAACATGTTCAGTTGTAGTTTGACTTTGTTTAGAGACACAAACGTTTAGAAACAACCAAACTCATGGAGAGTTTCTAGATCTCTGAATTTTTTCCTCTTTTTTTAATCAAATTTTTGTTATTACTTTTCCCTAAGTACTGAAGGTTACATTGTATTAGCAATTTTCATTTGTTCATTCAATTTCCAACCTGACATTACTTGCACAGGAGGAGCAGCAGTTGTCTTTACGCAGACCCAAAAGACAGAATCAATGTCCAGTCAATCCTTGCAGGTTTAATTGTCATTTATTGACATAATGCCGAAGGTTTCAAACATATCACTTTTTTCTTTACAGGTGTTGTTCCTTTGTTCTTTCTGCCTCAGGTCTGGTGAAAACTTGTGTGCTCTCCCACTTCCTGTGCCTACCTACTTCCTCCCACCTATACCCAACATATATCCTGTGTGTGTCTCCCATTACTGCCACCATGTGTCCAAATCAACAATGAAATCTAAAGCCAAAATAAAAAATAAGATAGTCTGCCAACACTAACTAAAACTGCTCCTACATAGATCCAATATGCTTCAATGCTGGACATTGGTCATTTTAACATAAACAGAAACAAAACCAGTCGTAACATTACACTGTAATATGATTCACTATGTACTGAACAATGTTGATATTCAGTAATAGAATTTGCTCCATGTTAACCGCTTTGTCTAGATTTTTTCAAGTAGTGTGACACATGAATCCACTGATTTCATTTTCTTGTATTTAATTTATTATTTCTGTAAATGACTCTTAACAGGTCTATTAATATGGTAACCACTTCCTTTAAGCTTTTATTTTGTTAGTCCTTTTGCAACGTTATGGGTCTTTTATTTTGAAGTTCTTCTGGCAGAAGTGCTTCATCCCAATGTCGGTGGTCTACAGACAAAAGGACACTCAGAGTCTGGGCTAGGGTGACCAACTGTCCCCATTTTCCGGGAACAGTTGCTGTTTTTGGTGTCTTGTCCCCAGTCGGAGCAGTCCCTGGAAATGTCCTCGTTTTTTCCGTGAATTAAAAACCTGAGGGAAAGAGGCTGCAGAGCAGACAGGTAGATGTCTAGCGTTGCGCTTGTTTTGGCCAACAGAGGGGGTCGGCTGCTAGAGGAGCTTCAGAGCAGAAGCTGAAACCATCAAAAATAGTCACCCAATCAGATCTTTCTGTCTTTTTTTTTGTCGTTGTCGTTTTTTTTGTTTTGTTTTTTATATATGGCCCTACTGCTCTTCCGTAGGTCGGCGGTGCAGAACTGTTGGAAAGGTGGAAGACAACCAATCACACCAAAAATCAATTATTCGTTTATTCATTATGCACAAATCAAAAGAACCGCCTTTTTTTTAAATAAATGATATAAACTTTAATTCACGCACAGCTGTTTTGTCTTCCTTTTACTATAAACAGCGAGCAGGTTCACACTTTTATTCTGAAAATCCTGCCGGATGTGTCTGACTAGTATTAGCTAGAGGACACAGTTCTGTTTCAGTGTGCGGCGCTGACCTCCGGCTGTCGATGAGAAAAGTCAAATGGCGGGCAGCAGACTAGAGAAGTTTGGAACCGTATTCACCCGGTAAGAGCAGCATTTCACGGTGTTAGTGCTCGTGAACGTCCGGTCTCTCGGCAGCTAACAGCGGATAGCAACATGACGGTGTTAGCTAAAGCCCGGGCGACCTGTAGGACGTCGCATTAACCGTGGGTCAAACGTACACACGGTGCTGTTTACCACAACACACGAGCCGGTTACTCGGACACACAAGGCCGTGTCTTGAGTCAGAAATCCTCGAATAAAACACACAGTCCCTGCATTAGCTGTGATGCTACCATTAGCATCATTAGCTTGCGTTCAGTTATGTTAGCACGCTGACCTGACGTCCGGTTGCTTTTCAGGCTGGAAATGAAGACGTAGTACCAAATGAAACACAGCTAAGATGAACTGATGGTCATTTATAGTGATGATAATATTTCCAACAGTATGGACAGTGATGACACAGGCGTGTGAACAGGACTGACGTATGTTTGTTTTACATGTATAAAACGTGTCAGACATGTTTGGTCCTAAACTCAGACTAATGAGAGTGAGACACCTCAGTAAAACCAATCACAGTGCTGCAGTGTGTGTATACTGATTATATGACACTTATTCAGTTGTAAGATAAGGAAAAATAGTATAAATTTATAGTTTTATGTACTTGAGACCCAAATGTTAGTCAGCTGTATAAAAACCGCCGCTGATTTGAATTTGGAAATGAATTATTTATCTGTGTGTTCACCTCTGCCATGTCAAATCATTTGTGTGATGGCCTTGATCGCCAGGGTTCGAGACCTGATGCGCTCCGGAGTCATAAAGCCATCAGAGAAACCTGTCTGGTATGATGTCTACCAGGCTTTTCCACCGAAGAGGGACCCGCTTCACGTGAAGCCACACTTCAGACCCAGCACCAAGAAACAGGAGACGGTGCCTGAGATCTTCTACAGAGAGGATGAAGTGAGAGCGTAAGTCCACTGCTCACAACAGTTACTGCAGCTGAGCTCAGAGCTCTCTTAGTCCATACTGTGAAAATAACACATGGATCAGAGAGGAAACATTGCACTGCTGCCACTAACTACTATTTTTCTATCGGTTAATCTATCAACTATTTTATCAAATAGTCAAGTAATGTAAACAATTAATTTTCCTCCAGAAAATCTAAATGACATTCTGGCATGGTCACAAGATTTCAGATTCAGGCCTAAACATTTTCTCAAACTCAGTGTAAATTCTAACAGCAGACGACTTTATGACTTTATGAGCGTATTTATCAGCTAATAAAGACCAACGATATTAAAAAGCTCCGTCTACTAATGAACAGACATTTACACGTGAAGTAATCCTTCACATGTTTGTGACTGATCTCACT
>NW_019176892.1:207407-217279 GCF_002260705.1 Seriola dumerili | reverse complement strand
ACTTTTATTCTGAAAATCCTGCCGGATGTGTCTGACTAGTATTAGCTAGAGGACACAGTTCTGTTTCAGTGTGCGGCGCTGACCTCCGGCTGTCGATGAGAAAAGTCAAATGGCGGGCAGCAGACTAGAGAAGTTTGGAACCGTATTCACCCGGTAAGACAGCAGCATTTCACGGTGTTAGTGCTCGTTAACGTCCGGTCTCTCGGCAGCCAACAGCGGATAGCAACATGACGGTGTTAGCTAAAGCCCGGGCGACCTGTAGGACGTCGCATTAACCGTGGGTCAAACGTACACACGGTGCTGTTTACCACAACACACGAGCCGGTTACTCGGACACACAAGGCCGTGTCTTGAGTCAGAAATCGGCGAATAAAACACACAGTCCCTGCATTAGCTGTGATGCTACCATTAGCATCATTAGCTTGCGTTCAGTTATGTTAGCACGCTGACCTGACGTCCGGTTGCTTTTCAGGCTGGAAATGAAGACGTAGTACCAAATGAAACACAGCTAAGATGAACTGATGGTCATTTATAGTGATGATAATATTCCCAACAGTATGGACAGTGATGACACGGGCGTGTGAACAGGACTGACGTATGTTTGTTTTACATGTATAAAACGTGTCAGACATGTTTGGTCCTAAACTCAGACTAATGAGAGTGAGACACCTCAGTAAAACCAATCACAGTGCTGCAGTGTGTGTATACTGATTATATGACACTTATTCAGTTGTAAGATAAGGAAAAATAGTATAAATTTATAGTTTTATGTACTTGAGACCCAAATGTTAGTCAGCTGTATAAAAACCGCAGCTGATTTGAATTTGGAAATGAATTATTTATCTGTGTGTTCACCTCTGCCATGTCAAATCATTTGTGTGATGGCCTTGATCGCCAGGGTTCGAGACCTGATGCGCTCCGGAGTCATAAAGCCATCAGAGAAACCTGTCTGGTATGATGTCTACCAGGCTTTTCCACCGAAGAGGGACCCGCTTCACGTGAAGCCACACTTCAGACCCAGCACCAAGAAACAGGAGACGGTGCCTGAGATCTTCTACAGAGAGGATGAAGTGAGAGCGTAAGTCCACTGTTCACAACAGTTACTGCAGCTGAGCTCAGAGCTCTCTTAGTCCATACTGTGAAAATAACACATGGATCAGAGAGGAAACATTGCACTGCTGCCACTAACTACTATTTTTCTATCGGTTAATCTATCAACTATTTTATCAAATAGTCAAGTAATGTAAACAATTAATTTTCCTCCAGAAAATCTAAATGACATTCTGGCATGGTCACAAGATTTCAGATTCAGGCCTAAACATTTTCTCAAACTCAGTGTAAATTCTAACAGCAGACGACTTTATGACTTTATGAGCGTATTTATCAGCTAATAAAGACCAACGATATTAAAAAGCTCCGTCTACTAATGAACAGACATTTACACGTGAAGTAATCCTTCACATGTTTGTGACTGATCTCACTGTTCAACATAAAAATAATCATTGCAAAATAACACTGGTTAATCAAGACTTACAGAGAAGGGATTTGAACTGTGATGTGCTCATCCTCCCACAGTCAGTCAGACTCTAACCAGCTGGTTTTATCTTTATCTTATCCATATCGATCCAGGTCACACTTTTACTGGTTCTTTAAATAAATAAATAAATTCAGAACAGGAAATTAATCGATAGTTCTGGTTTGTCTCAGTTCAATTGTCAATCTTCCACGTTTTAAGATTCGTGGTGAACTAAGAGCATCGGTTAGATTTCCATAAAGACAGCTTCCCTTTAGCTTTTCATAACCATTGACTGTTATATTAACCAGCGCCATGTTGTTGTGTAAAGACACCTGGACACAAAATAGATGAAACTATCTCTTTTCTGTTTGTTGCTTGTTGTACAGTTTTTATTGGCCTTTTACTTTTTATTGCACTGTAAAGTTCAGTGTGTGTGTGTGTGTGTGTGTGTGTGTGTGTGTGTATTGAGTATTCAGAGAAGGTGGAGGACCATAAATGATAAACAGAAAATAGGCAGCAGCCCTAAAACATTGCTGATGAAGTGCAATAATACAATTACTAAATGTAAATGTAGTTTGGCATTTTTACTTGAGCTCATCTGGACTGTTGTTGTGAGATGTTTTTATCGGCTCCACTCACCCACAATTCTCTCTGCCTTTCAGGAAGTTCTATGAGCGCTACGGGGCGGGTCGGCCACTCGATCTCGCCAAATCAAACTTTGTCTCTACGTGTCAGAGGTATGTTTTATGGAGGGATTGACCGATATGTTTTTTTCACAGCCGATACTGATTATCGGTAAAGACACTCATTGTGGCGTCCAGGTGTTTCTATTATTTTGTCCACCCCATTCATATCCCCGTTATTAGGTAAATAACAGAAACACCTGTATAATGTAACACAGCTCCACACACACGTCCTCCACATGATCGTACAGTTGAAACTTCTCAGATGTTGTGGTGTCGTGATTGTCCGTTCAGGACGGTCTTCTTGTTACTCCCTTCATTTTCGTAACAAAACAACACTGCATTATCATTGCCTGATAGGTCAACAGGGCATGCAATAGGTCAAGCTGATAGAGCGCCCTCTGCTGGATCACAAGGCAAACTACTTCTAATGGTCCGATGTGCTTATAGAGACTGCAGCCTACATTTCCAGCAGCTCCAATATGAACTTTTCACCCCATGTTCCAACGAATGTTCAAATTTTGAATAAAAAGAGACAGCCCTACTGTGTGTTATCAAATACATGATTAATGTTACATTATTAATACATTATTATCACTGTATTTTTCTCTTACTGTGATCCTGCAGATTTGTGGACAAGCACACGGAGTTAAAGAGCCGCAGCGAGCTGGATGACTCCGCTCTGTTTGAGGAGACTGGGAAGGCTTTACTCGCCGAGGGCGTCGTGCTGAGGAGGAGAGGAGCTCCTCCTGTAAGAGTCTTGCTAAAACTATAAGTACTAACTATAACTAAAGCTGCCACCATCAGCTGCTGACTCCAGCCTCGTGTCCAGATGTTACAAACCTGGAGCCGGTTCCACAGATATGTCAGACTGGTCTGTAGTGTTGGTTCACAGATCAGTCTGATGTCAGTCAGTCTGTTTCACTACAATAAAGACAAGAACATAAGACACCTCAGCCCCAGGCTAACTCAGGTCTAAGACCAATGTTACCATGGTAACAATCAGTGACACCTGTAGCACCCAACAACAAGGAACAGGAAAACATGGGTCAAGGTCAGTGTGACTTCACGAAACACTTTTTAGCCATTACTCAAGACTTCACAGCAATTATGACAAAATGTCAAACGAATGGTTCTTATTTTATCTGACTCTGGATAAACAGGGATGTGACCTGAAACTGGTCTGAGTGGAGGAGGTAACTTTAGTTCCTAATTTGGAAAAAGGCTTAATTTACCCAGAATTCATTGTACAACAGTCAGGCTTAAACAGTCAAGAACTAAACCGTTTTGTGCAACAGATGGATTCAGTCTCTCTGAAGTCTGATTGATTGTTATAACGAAGGGTCAAAGTCTGTCTCTGAAACTGGCTCCAGGTCTGGTCTCAAAGTGGCTAAACTGTAAACCAGTGGGAGAAGGAGGGCGGAGCTCTCTGCTCTGATTGTGTTTCACAAAATACCCTCAACACCAACAACCATGACTACAAGTAAATAGTTAACTTGTGGAAACACTAACAACTTCCTCTGGAGGCAAATTTCTTTATTGTGATATTGAGCTGTGTAAATACAATAGACTCAGTCCTGTGTACTGCTGCCCACACTGCACATGAACACACCATGACTGTGCTGCATTTGTCCTGCAGGTGGCAGCAGAGTCCAGGGATCCAGTGCTGGAGCTGAAGCTGACAGACATGCTGGCAGAGCAGCAGTCAGCCGGTGTGGACAGCAAAGAGACAGTGGACCACAGCACACACACACACACATCATAGACTTCAACTCGAGAGCGAGTGGACGAGCTGCAGATTCTGCACTCGAGACGTGTGAGTGACATTAGAAGCTGTGGTCGTGTTGCTGCTCCTCCAGTCCGTCATGGATCTGCTCTCTGGACTGTGTGAAGACCAGTTTCATGTTTCCTGACGTCACTTAGATATAAATTCACTGCGAGCCACAAACGCTGAGTCTACATCACAGCAGAGGATGGGCTGGAAAATACCTGGACATGGTCTATGCACATGTTTTATATATATAACATATGATTCATGTACAGACAGGTGACAAATTAAAGGAAGAACCAACATACAGTGTGTTAGTCAGGTGTTGTTCATCTCGTGTCTCCAGAACAGCGTCACTGCTCTAGGTCTCATATTCCCCCATGTGATGACGGAGTTGCAGAGCGCCGTCTGACACGTCGCTCCAACATCTCCCATGGGTGTTCACCTGGACTGATGGGAGGGGTCTGTTCCAGGACGACAGTGTCTCCACCCACAGGACACCAGGGCTCACTGATGGTTTGATGAGTATATGCTGCGACCTTCAGTCTCCAGGTCTCGGCCCAGCTCAACAGTTATGGGAGATTCTGGAGCAATGTGTTAAATACATATATATAAAATTAAAATATAGCTGCAAGTGGCAGTTTGTGGGTTCTAAGCCTTTGCACCCAACAGAGAGAAGCAGTTGAATTTTAGCTAATTAATGCCTTGGTAGGCGGCCATGTTTTTTGACCAATCTTACTCATAAATTTGTGTATTCCTGCCCCAAGGCTGGACACCATATTTGGTGTTGCTAAAGTAAAAAGGAAGAGTTCTATTCATTTTACTGTTTTTCACATTATGCTAATTAGCTAAAAATCCTTAATGTTGATTGATATTATCACAAAGGCTTTTTGTAGGAATGTCTACCTGTAGCTGTGAGGTAAATTTGAAGATGATGGGACTCTCGGTGTGGCGAGGGCAGGGTGAGGGCCTTTCATACTTTTCACATTTTTGATTATAGCGCCACCTTAAGGCCAAATGGGATCATATTTTTGTGAACCATTTACGCAACATCTGGAGTTATGATCCCAATTTTCTCTCACATCTGGCTGATTCCTGCTCTGCAAATTGAGCAAAGGCTTAATATGGCAGATATTGATGAATAGGCCCTGCCCACTTTCATCAATCAATGTGGCACTTCAGATTTTGGATAATACTTGCCCCCAGAACATATGTACCACATTTGGTGAAGTTATGTCCCGAAGGTTTTGAGGTACATATTTTTGGTATTTGTGGCGCCCCCTGTGGATCAGGCTTAAAACCTTTGGCAGACATTTCATTTCATGGCCTGAAGATATATACCACGTTTTATAATGATTGGACAAAGGATTGATGAGTTATGGCCAGTAATTGCTAAGCCCTGCCTTTTACAAAGATGTTTTTGTTGATGGCGGCCATGTTTTTTAACCGATCTTGCTTTAAAGCTTTAAACCATATAAATTTGTATATTCCCGCCCCAAGGCTGTACGCCACGTTTGGTGTTGCTAAAGTAAAAATTCAAAAAGTTATATTCATTTTACTGTTTTTCAAATTATGCAAATTAGCAAAAAACAAATTCTAGATGCACCTTTATGGTCAAATACGGTTACAGTAAAACTTGAACTGTAAAAACCTTAAAATGTATCGCCTGGAAAATGGTCATGTGATCCATTCTTGACATCGTTGCACCTTTGAAGCAGACACGCGTGTGACAGCAGAGGCTGTGATGAGATGGCCTCAGTGTTGGCGTCCGTCTCTCTCCTGCACCTGCACAAGGTGCAGCGATGATATTGTCAGACTAATGGAATGGCTGATTGTGTTACAGCCAGAGAGAGAGAAAGCTCCCTACAGCCCCCACCCTAATGTGCACACAGGCGGAGAGGAGCTCGCTGCCGTCTGCTGCCAGATTCCTGAACACTTCAGTCCCTGTCTCTGGTACGTTTCCTTTTTTCATCGTTTTATTCACTTTCTCTCCAGATGTAAATCTTCCTCCAGTGTAAAGGTCTGTGTCCATGTGTAGTGTGATTATAGATCAGCTCTAGCTTCTATATTAATACTGTGAAAGTATCAAAGCCTCAGTCCACAGAGAAATGCACACAGCCTGTATTCAGAAACTGAGCCTTAAAACCAGCCGTCAGGACTTCTGGAACTTTGTGATGTCACAACAAAGCAGTCACCAAGCCCCGCCCACCTGGACCCACCATCCAAACCTTGCAGGATTTGGTTTCTCTGAGTGTTTCTACCTGTAATCTGCTATATTTTTATTGGATCACTCAGAAAACAGTCAGCCAATCAGAAGAGAGGCTCAGAGCCTCCTCTCTTCTGATTGGCTCACCGACCTGTTGTTACTAGAGCTCCAGAGAGAAGCCTGAGAGAGGAGAAACTACACTGAGATGGTTTTTATATCTTCTGATGGATCAACACTTCAAATTAATAATAATAATTAATTGATTAATAAAACACAGAAGAAGAAGAAAATGGAGCTTTAAAGGGAACTTTTTATGTTCTGGTAAACTGTCTCACACAAACACACACCAGTTTAACCAGTTAACGTCCAGTTCTTTTATGGTAAACTGGTCAAACACAAATGCATTTAGGATCACACACTACAGCACAACAGAAACTATAATAGTACAGATGTTACAGCAGATTTAGACTCAGGGCTCCTCAACAACACAAGGCCACAGATCAGGGAAGAATCAGGACCCACATTAGCAGAAATCCACTAAATAGATTTTCAATTGATCAAATTACCAGAAACCATTGGACACACACAACAAGCTTCATGTGTTTATGTTTATTATTGTCAGTAAATGCACGTTTCATCAGGGAGTTCAGTGCAGCAGGGACTCCAGCCTTTTAGCCAACAGAGGACAGAGATGATCGGTACGTTTCACATTTATCATTCTGGATTTAACTGGCTATAATTCAT
Source organism: Seriola dumerili (assembly GCF_002260705.1). Lineage (NCBI taxonomy): Eukaryota > Metazoa > Chordata > Actinopteri > Carangiformes > Carangidae > Seriola > Seriola dumerili. The sequence continues at coordinate 210,362 of NW_019176892.1, read as the reverse complement.
GCATCAGGAAAAAGACATGAAAATAAAAATAGACTTTGATTCCTTCCAGTTCCTCGGTGTCTTTGTCCTCTGGCACAAAGACGCCGCCGATATCTCCTCATCATGTCGACGGCGCCTCAAAGCAGAATAATTGTTTTCCCTCCTCCATCACTTCTGATAAGGCACAGCACGCCACTCACCTTGACGGACAGCCGCGCCACCACAGGCGGCTCGGAGCGGGAGAGATCATGTGTCTTTGTTCACATTTGATGGACCAACAGCTGCAGCTGTTATCAGTGGTTTGATTCGCTGTGGATTTCACACACACACACACACACACACACACACACACACGTGTAAAATCACCTGTTGTGTTTTTATTCCTCTGCGCCGGCGACAGTCAGAGCGGCAGCCATTTTGTTTTCAGGTTGTCTATCCGTCTCATTCTCATGGACACGATGTCTCAGTGACGCCTCGACAGAACTTCTTCATATTTGGCACAAACATTCACCTGGACTCAAGGACGAACTGATTAGATTTTGGTGGTCATGGGTCAAAGGTCAGTGTGACCTCAAAAAAAAACCAGCCATTACTCAAGACTTCACAGCAATTATGACAAAACTTCATACAAGTGGTGAATATTTTCACATAAGTTCACAAGGCCAAAAGTGTGTTTTGTGAGGTCACCGTGACCTTGACCTTTGTCATCGTGTCCACGAGAATGAGACGGATAGACAACCTGAAAACAAGATGGCTGCCGCTCTGACTGTTGCTGGTGCAGAGGAATAAAAACAACCAACCACCTTATCTCCATTCCCTTAAGTTGTTTCATACAACTGAGATGAAAGAACGATATTGCTATCATATCACAAATGTACATGACTTTAATGTTTCGCTGCAGAATCTGTTCGTCAACAGCCGTTCTTTAACTGACGACTCAGCGTCCTTTCAGCTGCAGGGAGGGACATAAAGATATTATCACTTTCAGCCTGTTTAGGTTTAATGCAGCTCATCACACACACACACACACACACACACACACACACACACACACACACACACACACACACACACACACACTTACTTGTAGGACATTGCTGTGTTGAAGTGTCTTGAGGCTCACACACAGTTTCCAGAGTCGTCCTGTGTCGACTACAAATGATGAGATATTGATTGGCTGGGAAATGTCATTGTTGACTGATGGCTGCAGGGTGATGAGTCACCACACACACACACACACACACACACACACCATTGTAACTGTATGTTATTTTCTGTAAGATCTATGTCTGTTTTTAATGAAGACCCTTGTTTTAAAAATATTATATTATAATACCTTTATTACAGCTGTTGTTTTTATCTGTAACATATAATCTACTCCCCAGAAATGTCCTTTCATATTTACCTATGTCACAGGTAGGATACAGGTAAACACTGTTACAAAAGGACAGTTGCTACAACAGACATAATGTAAACTTCAACTCCTTCACAACCATGAACCCTCTGATACGAGCCAGAGGAGTATATTCACTTTTCCCTTTGCTCCTGTCATCATTACTACGACCACTAGATGTCGCCTAGCAACAAAACCTGACTATGATGTCATTATGACCTGCTGCACAGACGACCTGTGGGCTCGTTTTCTACAGGACAGACTCATCTCAGCTCATGGTTGGGCTTTTAAAACTAATAGTGTCAGTGCTGTTCTGTTTCACAAGCAGGTGTGTGTGTGTGTGTGTGTGTGTGTGTGTGTGAGAGAGTGTGAGAGTGTGAGAGAGAGTGTGTGTGTGTGAGTGTGTGAGAGAGAGAGAGAACCTCCTCCATGCAGCAGCTCTGGTCCAGGTGCAGGATAAATTAGACAATAAGAGGCGTGAAAGTGGTGAGTTCACAGGAGTGGAACGGTCACTCATGGAGAGAGGTTTGGAGGGTTGGATTTGCAGTGTCACGCCCCACCAAACAAACCCTCCATAACAGCACAGTGAATACATCAGTGTGTCCCCATGACAACTGAAGAGGGAAAATTGTCACGCTGTGCTCTGGATGACTGGCAGACATCCGCTTCCTTCATCCACAACCAGCGTCAGTCATGGCAAATACCACAGGATGCATTATGCAGATGCTGTAGTCACAGCACAGCAGCACAGACAGGAGGGACGACACAGCCAGAGGTCTGAGCCCCGACAGCTGTTACACTCATCCAAGTGTGTTTCCATTTGGATCCATTCAATCATGTTTAGACTGATTCAGACTTTAAAAATCTGCCACTGGAGTAAGATGATTCCCAATGAACCTTTATTATACATATTTATACCTAACTATTGTATGACTGTTTTTATGATGTTTTTATAACTCATTATACTGACATTTTTATGATGTTTTTTGACGTTTTATGCCTTATTATACTATGTGTTTATGCCTTACTAACATATACCTAAATATAGTATGACATTTTTGATAAAATCTTTGTGCCATACTATGACTTTTTTTGGCATTTTTTTTATCATACTGTAACATTCTTAATATAATTTTTGTGTTATACTATACTATAACATTTTTAATATTTTTTCATGCCTTGCTATAATATAACATTCTTGATAGAATTTTTCTGTCATTTTCTGTCACTCATTTACCTCTCATCACTTCGTTTAAGCTTTAAACCAGCTGGCAACAGTAACACATACTAGCAACACACAGTAAAATTAGCTTCTTCTACATTCAATACAATGCGTTAATTAACACGTTAATGACGCAGTATAAACACACATACTTAATGATATTTGTTGGAGTCAGCGGTTCATTTTTTTTCCGGTAAGTACATTTTGTTTTAAGCCTGTTTTTTTCTAGACAAAATTAGCATCCCTGTTAATATCACAGTTCAGGTGAAGATGCACCTTGCTAACCAAGCTAGCCAGCTAGTGCTAGCGTTAGCTGATAACTTAGCGATTGCTATGCTAACGGTACCTGGCCCCGCTGGGC
>NW_019176892.1:199875-206598 GCF_002260705.1 Seriola dumerili | reverse complement strand
TGTGTATGTTTGGGAAGAGAAGATCTTCATGTGTGGACACTGCAGGTGGAGGTGGTGCAGGGCCTCCATCATTGCTGCAAGAGGTTGTAGGTGTCCCCAAAGATCCAGACCTTGGCTGTAAAATAAGAAATGGATTTGTCAACATCTGTCATGATACAGAGCAGAAAACTCTGGTCAAAAGTTCCCACAGTGACACTGAAGTTACAAGGATCAAACTTTGTACTTGTCAGTGTCACACACTGGGAATGTTGCACACTGAGTTTTACAGTTTTCTGGGGCGGGCGTGAGCTAGCCGCCGTTTTAGTTAGCATTAGCATTTTTTTTATTTTTATAAATCTTTATTGGTCAAACAGGGACAAACAACACAGGGGGGGTGGGGGGGGGGCTAGCTTACTAGCATTAGCATCTAGCATTAGTGTTTTTTTTTTTTTATCTTTATTGGTCAAACAACACAGGGGGGTGGGGGCTAGCTTGCTAGCATTAGCAGCTATCTTGCTGGCATTGTTCATTGATGAATGAATTTAACGATTTATAAGATTATTCAAAATAATACAATGTAAAAAAGTGAGTACTTTCTAAATCCACCGTATGTCTCACTGATTGATCTGTCCAACAGCCATCTCTAGTATTCTTTCCCAACAGGTGCTTCCCACCAGGGAGTTTCTCCAGCTTCTGAAACAAGTACATGTTCTTACAGCTGCTTTTACAGCACTGCTGTGTGTGTACTAAATTCACATACAAATATTAACATTTGAAACCTATCTGTCTGTCTCTCTCCCTCCAGGTGACAAAGAAGCTGCTGGTGCTGCTTCTGAAACAGTTGCCAGGGTTACCAATGTTGGTGTGTTGGCTTTCCAGGATGGCGGCCGGATTCATGACGCCACATATTCGAGGTGGATCCTTGGAGGAGCCTGTTGTCATATTGAGGCATAGTGGTCCCAGCTGGAGGGGAAGCACAGGATGCTCGGCCTGACTGTTGCCAAGGTGATCCAGAGGATTTAGGTATATTGTGTATTATCATTTCATGCAAACATAAAATTAATTTTTGATCCAAAACCCTTTTTCTCAAGCCAGTGCCAAGTACTTCCAAGCTCCTGGCAACACCTGCCAGACAGAGCAGGAGGAAGAGCGAGTTGTCTTCCCTCCCAGAGACCAGGAGAGGCAGCCCAGGTGACAGTTCAAGGCAGAGACGGGGAAGAACACCTCCTGTCCTGGGAAGGAGAGTCTCCAGAGGTGAGATTCACTTCAGATATCACTGTTTCCTCTAATGAATATCAGATCTATATTAACACACACTGCTCTCTGATTATCTTTCAGCTGTCTTCTTGGACTGAACTCGGGCCCTGCAAACTGGGCCAGTGTTAGCCGCCTGGTGGAGGCCGTTTGCAACCGGCTCTGCCGTCTTCACCCGGTGGCTACGTGGTCCAGAGGGACCGTGAGGACTCAGTGGTCATTCATTCTCAAGGATTATGTGGCATCAGAGACGCAGTGCTGGCCGGCCCCAGGTTGATGGCTCAGACCAACATCCAGCTCTTTGAATTGAATTGAGGACTCAGTGGTAAGAGTTTGTCATGAAGCTGTTGGTGTGTTGTAATCTGTTCTGTGATTTATCTTTTAATGAAAGCTGAAAATCCTAAAACTGTCTGTGTTTGTCTGTGTGTTCCAGGTGCTGGCCAGACTCTCCCTTCAGCAAAGGGTCTGTCCTTGGTCCAGGTGAGACAAGGACAGACCTTTAACTTCAATGTCCTGGAGGAGCAGCCTGGGCCCTCCAGCAGGGGTCTGCCTCCTCCTCCTCCTCCTTCTCCAGACAATAAACAGCATGGCCCCTCATCCAGTGCTGTTGGTCCTCCCCTCGCTCCAGCACCACTCCCCTCTTCTGTTCAGCCACCTCCTCTGCCTGGACTACCTGTACCCAGGACCAGAGCCTACAGGAAGAGGAAGGTGACCTGAAGCTGCTGTGGCAGAGCGGGGGCCGCTGCCTGGAGGAAAAACCCTCCGGCTGCCAACGTCATACATCTGCAGCAAGTGTGGCCAACCCGGAAGAGAACTGGATGAATCTTATTTAGTAACAAGTAGAAATTATAGAGAAATATAAAAATAATGACTGAGGTCAGTGTCAGGATGAGTCTCTACGACATGAATGAAACTGAAAGTCACGTTCTCTGTGCAGATTGAAACGAGGAGTGAAGTTCATGCACTAAGCAGCAGGATCATTTAAAAGTTCTCCAGGAGTTTTCTAGTTGTGTTTATTATTCTCTGTCCTCAGTGTTCACAGATTCCGTTTCTTGCCTTTTACTTCATTTCTACTGTTGTTGATGGATGACAGTAACAACATTTGAAGAGCAGAATGTGTTCAGCTCTAGCACAGTCACCACCTTCACAGGTGAAAGTATCGACCAGTTTAACATGAAAACGGTGTTCAGTAGGAAACAGATGGAACTGACCCACCAGAACTGCAACCTGGAGCAAAACCAGACTCTTCATAGATGTGATGCTGTGACCTCAGAGACGGATGTGTTCACCTCACACACTCTTTAGTGTGAACTGAACATTGACAGTTCAGATTGTGAAGCAGTTGTCAGTGTAGTACAGCTCATGTAGCCCATTTAGCTCATGTGTTTGCGGACCGACTGAAGATGTAGTTTATTGAACAAGGTTCCCTGAGCTGGTGGAATCTGGGGGCCACAGCAAATGAATTGGTCATTGTGAAGTTTGTACTGTTTTCTTTTATGGTATATGGTGCACAAATACACAGCTTAGTAAAGTCTAGGCAGGAAGACAACAGCAAGAAGCGCCTGGGTTCGGCTTCAACCCTGGTTCTTTCTTGCAGTGTTTCTTGCATGTTCATTTTTATGCCTTACTATACTACTTTACTTTTTTTGGCCATTTTCATGAAAATTCTATTCTTTTTTTGGACTGAGATTTTAATGACTATTATGCTTTAATATTGTATGACATTTTTTAATGTTTTCATGCCTGACTATACTATGACAAAAATTTCATGACTTATTATACTATGACATTTTACTTGACAATTTTATGCCTTACTATACTAAGATGTTATTATGCCTTATTATACGGTGATGTGTTTATGCCTTACTATACTATGACATTTGTTTGATATTTTTTTTGCCTTAGTATATTTTGATATTTTTATGACATTTGAACAGCTAACTATTTTATTACATTTTTTTTTATTATTTATGGTTATATTCTTCTATTGTTATATTAAGTATTTATACTTGCCCTGTAGATTAATTTAATTATTGTAGATTGTTTTATCTCATTTTCTTTACTGAACCTCATTGTCATTATTCTCTCCTGCAAATGATGTAAAGCCTTTAAATTTGCTGTTTATTATAATTCATGTTTTAATGTTTGTCCCAATTTTTGTCTTGTCTTGTGAAGGCACTTTGTCACTGTGTTTTGAAAGGTGCTGTATAAATTAAACTTATTGTTGTTGTTCTTTTTTGATGACATTTCTGTGCCTTATTGTACAATAAATTTTTTTTTTACATTTGTATTCCTTTTTATACTATCACACTTTGACGTACTAGGACATACTATACTATGAAACTTTTTAAAATGTTTTTTCATGAAAATTGTTTGCCTTATTTTACTATGGTATTTTTAATAAGATTTATATATATATATATTCATACTACACTATCTTTATGAATATATATTATTTCGTCTCATGTCTTGCCATACTAAGATGTTTTTATGACCTTTCATGCCTTAATATACTATGATGTTTTTTGACATTTTATGCCATACTATAATAAAACGTTTTTTAGCATTTTTCAGCCATACAATACCAAGATCTTTTTTGGCATTTTTAAGCCTTATGATACTATCTCGTTTGATGCCTGAGCATACTAAGACGTTTTTATGACCTTTTATGCCTTAATATACTATGATGTATTTTTGAGGTTTTATGCCATACTATACTATGACATTTTTAAGCATTTTTCAGCCATACAATACTTAGATGTTTTTTGGCATTTTCATGCCTTTCTGTACTATCTTGTTTGATGCCTGACCATACTAAGACATTTTTATGACCTTTTATGCCTTAATATACTATGATGTTTTTTTGACGTTTTATGCCATACTATACTATGACGTTTTTTAGCATTTTTCAGCCATACAATACTTAGATGTTTTTTGGCATTTTCATGCCTTTCTGTACTATCTTGTGTGATGCATGACCAAACTAAGACGTTTTTATTATGTTTTATGCCTTAATATGCTATGATGTTTTTTTTTACATTTTGCCATACTATACTATGACGTTTTTTTAGCATTTTTCAGCTATACAATACTTAGATGTTTTTTGGCATTTTTAAGCCTTATTATACTATCTTGTTTGATGCCTGACCATACTAAGACGTTTTTATGACCTTTTATGCCTTAATATACTATGATGTTTTTTTGACGTTTTATGCCATACTATACTATGACGTTTTTTAGCATTTTTCAGCCATACAATACTTAGATGTTTTTTGGCATTTTCATGCCTTTCTGTACTATCTTGTTTGATGCCTGACCATACTAAGACGTTTTTATGACCTTTCATGCCTTAATATACTATGATGTATTTTTGACGTTTTATGCCATACTATACTATGACGTTTTTTAGCATTTTTGGCCATACAATACTTAGATGTTTTTTGGCATTTTTATGCCTTTCTGTACTATCTTGTTTGATGCCTGACCATACTAAGACGTTTTTATGACCTTTTATGCCTTAATATACTATGATGTATTTTTGACGTTTTATGCCATACTATACTATGATGTTTTTTAGCATATTTGGCCATACAATACTTAGATGTTTTTTGGCATTTTTATGCCTTTCTGTACTATCTTGTGTGATGCATGACCAAACTAAGACGTTTTTATTATGTTTTATGCCTTAATATGCTATGATGTTTTTTTTTACATTTTGCCATACTATACTATGAAATTAACATATGACGTTTTTTTTTAGCATTTTTCAGCCATGCAATAGCTTTCAGATATTTATAGCATTATACGTATGCTTTCTCTATGTATCATGTTTGAATCTGCAGTGTGATTTCGCATACTAAGTGACGTTTACTTTCCAGTGAACTCCGTTAATATACTATTCCTGCATCGGCCAGCCCCATCCACACACAACTATGATCTTTTTTTTTAGCACTGTGTTCAGCTATACGAGTGAGCGTGAGCGCTCTGCAACTTTCTACCACTTATCCATCACACCTTCAACTCACACGCGCAAGCTTGTTGTGTGATAATGCCATAAACAATTGCCACAAACAGTATGACGTGACGTGTATCTTGCAAAGACGTCGAATTTTGTGGTCTCTCACAGTGTCCTCCTGTAGCTCAAACCACCCAACTCTATCTCACGACCACGTCTTCTTATGACCTCTCACCTCCACCACCTGAGTCCTTCAACCCCTCCTACAATGTAGAACTCTCTGCATGGCCTTCTATTCCAAATTTGAGACCCGCTACTTAAAACTCCATGGGCTACCATAAGACGGTATAGCTATGACGTGTCGTCTCCGTGTCAATTTAATATAATCTCAACGTTACTCAATTAACATGCAGAAAATGTAATTTCTTCGGCATCTATTTCTAAAGACGCATAGATTGATATACCGTATCCTCTCTGAATCATGTGTCCATACTCTGATAGCCCCTGCTCAGCAGAGAATTGTTATCTGTCACTGGAAAACGAGTAATCTTCCTTAGAACCTTTGGACCCTTTCCTTTCTTTATACCATGTCACCTATACCTAATGCACTGAGTTTTCCTTTGTTACTCATTGTAAGCACCCGTTATCTCACAACACATGAGACTTTTCCAATGTTACTTTAAAGCATTTTGAAATAGGCACATCTAAATATCTTCCAGATTAATATCATTTTGGACTCAAAATTTGCTCTCGTTTCGTGGGTATTCTTGCTCTAGTTTCTTGTATGAACCTAGAACCATACTTAAAGATATCGGTGAGATGCTGAGTGCACAAACACTCCGAATCAATACGCGCATCACTCATTATAACCCATTTGGATGTATTCTTATATCGTTCTAATCTGAAAAATAGCCTATGGAAAATACCGTACTCATATAGCGTTTCAAACCTAATAGCCCAATATTTGTTGCCCAGCTATATGCTGCATCATATATCGAGCTTCTACACGCAATATTAAAGTGTATTACTTTCCCAAGATTTTGAAACATCTTTGAAAGCGTAACAAAAGAAGAGTGTCAACGATGAGAATCATAACGTTTGAATAGCGAAATATGACAATACTGTATATGATTCGAATGTGGTTGTATGAACAACTCTTTTTTATGCCTTGTGAAATTACGTGAGTTGTTAAATTACATTTCACAAGTGAAAGTTTATCGTGCTGAAAAGGCCTACCTGAATCACTTTGACGTACTTTTTTTATCCACCAAAAGCTCCCTAATATTTAATTTGTGTATAGCCGCCACCTACAATGCAGATTAGAGCCTTAAGGCATGTTTTTCCTTACAACACTTTTGCGAATAACCTCTGCGTATTGCTGTTAGCTATCTTCTCTAGTACTGAATCACTGACTTAGACAGAATTATATTGTGACTCCGACCTTTTAACATGCCTAATATCTAATAACATTCTAATCACTATAGAATTGAGTTTAATGTTTGGTAATCATCGCTCGTGTAATCTCTCCTCTTTTT